>NC_072825.1:2110000-2411666 GCF_027744805.1 Dunckerocampus dactyliophorus
TTTACCTCAGCCATGGGAAGGATGTACATTTTGGGACACATCATCAGTAGTGTACCCTTGAATCAGGGGGGAGAGTCCCATGCCCAATCATGAGTAAAGTAGTGCCTGGAAAGTGGAGGGAGATGAGCTAGGCAGTAAAAAAAAAAAAAAACTGCCCTGCCTACCGGGTCATCGCAAACATGAAAAAAAAGAAATCAGGAGGAGGGCAGACACTTTTTTACACCACTGTACATGCATGCGCTGTCGGATAAAAGAACACAACACAACAATCAGATTCCAAGAGTAACTAGCTTTTTCAGGCTAAAAGAGGACGCCTGGTCATGAGCAGGAAACGAGGAGCCATGCCTCAGCGAGGGAGAAGGATCATCACTACACTACAAAATATTGATGCCAAGCCTGCCTCCAGTCTTTTTTTTTCAGAGCGCGTTCCAGGTGCTGAAAATGTAAATAAATCTCTGGCGGGGGAGGGAGCCGGGCTCGGGTTACCACTCCCAACAATCAAGAGGTTCTCCATGCTGCCCTGGAGGGCCATTCCTGTAAGGCTAGCACGCTGCAGAGAGCAACAAATCATCAACTCCTCCTCCTCCTCCTACAAGACTTTCTTTTCTTTCTCGTGTTCCTGCCCCTCCTTTTTTTAGCAGCACTTTCTTTTTTACCTTCCTTTTTCTTCTCCTCCTAATTCTCTTCATCATCATTCCCTCATGCTCGCCGCTCTCCCACAGCTCGCTCTTTTTATTCCCGCTGCTGTCATTCTTCCTTCTGCAGTCCAGGCAAAAAAAACATAAAATACACTTCTGAGGAAGACTGCGGGTTACAGTGGAAACAGGTCAGGCACAACACCATCTAACATACCTAAAATACACTTGTCTGAATAACTAAACATATAAAAACACAAATCAAGTCAGACTTTATAAGGATAGCAAGCCACAGTCTGCTTTGCACTGTTTTGTATGCACAATTTGCTCTCTGCTACAGTTGCTCACCAAAAAAAGTACCCCTCTTACGTTACAGCAAGCAGTTTTACTTCAACATATCTTGTCAAAGGACAATATTTTGTAAAGTAACCTTGGATATACTTCAGAGTCTAGGTTCCCGAAGTGGGCAGATTGCCGTAGGGGCTACATGAATAAAAATTAAAAACGGCTTGACTACGTGAGCGCCGAACACTGACATTTACGTAATGCACTCGAACGCCTCATGTGAACAGCCACAGCAGGTAGTACATTGCGGAAGAAAGGCGACGGCATGAAGTTGTTCATTGTTCTGTGTGCGTTTGATAAGCAAATAAGTCAGTTTGATGACGATGTGCATCAAAAGTGTTTAATCTTGAAGATTTTCAAGAACATTTATATTGTGTGCTAAATGAGAGCTGGTCTTGTGGTGCTGTGACTGGTTAGTGCGTTTTCTGAGCTGTACGAGCGATTAATTTGTTGACTGCATGCACTGCCTATGTTAGAAAGCTCCCAATTTTGCACGTGTAAGTAAATTTATTCTTCCACAAATAATGTGTCTCTTTTCTTGCGTTGCCGACACTTTGTTCGGTGGTCCTAGAGCACGCCATGTCTGACTTTCTCCGGTGCTGCACAGACAAACGTGTGTTTTCTATTCTTCCTTTCACCGTGTGGCGCCTCGCTGCCACATCATGTCTTTGGGAACGCTCACATGAAGAACCACGCCTCCAGCGAAGGTAAAAGTAGCCTTGAATGTTCATTCACCCCTTTTATTCCTCATTTATATGCATTTAGAATGGTTTTATGCATGTAAAACTCAAAAAAACTGTTTTGTGATAACATTTTTGAGAGTCAACAGCTGTGGCATCATAGACAGGCGATGTAGCTGACTTCCGGTCGCTATTTTGTAACTTAGTAAACTAGTTGCTTTGTTAGAAGTTAAGCACGCTTTGTGCTGAAAATACATTCAGAACACAGTTTGACTCACACAGTGTATTAATACCACAACAAGACGCGAGCCGTATTACACGCTAACCGGAAAATGTACATAAACTGAGGTAAAAGTTGGGCGTACATTTTGGAGGTTATCTGAAAAACACCGGGGTGGACACTAACCGAGGCTCCACTTTATCTGGCAACACAAGCGAGCAGCCAGATAACTGTGTCTTTCATCGAGGGGAAAGATGAATTCCAACATGTACTGTGACACTGCGAAGCACAACCTGGGCCGCATGGCAATTTTGATCAAAAATCAATGATAAGGCGCCCAAACACACCTCCAGGACGCCTTAACTCCATCACCTCCACCTTCCTAAACAAGACATTTGCCATGTTTGAGGTGTGTTTAGGCTCCTTATTAAGCCTGTCAGGACAACAAAGTTTGCTGGCTGATAATTGCCCCACAAATTATTGCAGATAAACAATATTATTGTCAAAATTATTTTGAGACCATTTTTTAACGTGATAATATATGGCATAATAAAGTACACGCTATCAAAAGCAATCATTTCTCTAGAGTATTTAACATTGCAATGGGAAGGTCAAAAGCTTTTCGATAAAATAAACAAACAACACAATAAAATAGACAAAAACAAAAAAAGACAAAAACACCCCAATGAAAATAAAATGGACTCTCAGTCTCTTTTACCAAAAATTGCACTTTAATAAGAATCACAATCACAATATTCCTGATTTTGAGTCAGCGTCACTTTTGTTATTGTCTGAATACTGACCAAAAAAATGGAGAAATAACCCGGAAATACTCTGACTCACATTATGTGTCAATGCAGACTTCCTTGATTCACGTTTAGCAACATTGTGTGGGAATTACCGCTGTTGACGGTTTAACGTTTTGTCGGACTTTGGTCAAAGTACATGTTTGTACTTTGAGCTGTGTGGATCTCAGGAATCGCTGCAGTGCAACCTAAGTTCCAAAGAGGTGGGATGACTGACAGGAGGGTTCACTCACTCTGTTCGTTCCGCTATAGAACCAACGTGCACGGGTGTTGAGACAGATGTCATCCAGCCTGTGTGGTAGCGAGAGAGGAGGAAAACAAACATGTATGCGCATGTCAATATAGGCCAGCAAAATGATCGAGTTCATTTTTATTTATCGTACGATTCATTGATTAGCGTGACAGGCCTACTCCTTATCATCTTGGAAAACTGCATTGTGGCCCAGTTTCCAAACGGAGGGGGTTATGCTTGCTTCACAATGTGACCACAGCTCCCCTCATAATTACGAAGAAGAGATCATATTTCACCCGTATTAAATTCTTTTTCTTCCATAAAAAGCACTCCATTGTCAGGCGCCAGTTTAACAGTAGTTGCTACTCCTAGAATTTTTAGAATAAACACTGTAAACTGACTACATCCAGGTTTTCTTTTGGAGGCAACTGGTGGACTTGCAAAGACTTACAGATGTCAACGTTGCACCTTCCAGCAACAAGAGGAGGTGTTGAAGGTGTTTACAAGGAGGCTGGCTGATCCAGAGAGTGTAGAAACATCTTGACAGGAGAGGCAAGTCTAATCATCATTGGAGGTGGTGGGCGTGGCTCCCGTCGCCACAAACACGGTGTTCTCCATTGGCGCATCGAGCCGAGATGCTATCTTTGACCCAAAATCAATGCCGGCGATGGCCCGAGTCTGCCATTGATCTGTCTGGCTGCTGTGGGACTGTTGTGTGTTCTGTTCTGACCCGGAGAGGCCGACCGGGTCAGGCGAGTCGCGGCCACAGTTTGGATTGAGAGGGCCGGGAGGTTAACGAGCACGGCGTAAACACAACAACATGATGCCATGTTTTGATTTGTCTGGAAAGGAATCAATAGGGAAGCAGAGTTGGACTTTTATCACCCAAAGTCATTCATCAACTTTTGGATTTTCACTGGAGTATTCTTCGCCATCAGACACCTACAATGCGTATGAGGCGGACTTTAACGCCCACTTCATTGTTGAAACACGTGTTGGTCAAGATATGCAAAGCCATAAAGAAAAAAAATAAATACAGTGGAACCTTGGTTAGGGTCTGCCCCGGTTAGCGTGTGTTTTGGTCAAAATTTGCGCCACAATGTTGCATACATTTTCCGATTAGCGTACAATGTGGCGCACGTCTTGCCATGTTATTCATACACTGTCATTTGTCTTTTTATCAGAAAACATCCTTCCTTGTTAGCATCCTATTAGCTAGCGAACAAAATGGCAACCAGATCCGAAAGTTATTCATTTTTTATAGTATTTAATAATATAATATAATGATAATATAATAATAATAATAATATATTTTTTAAAGTTTTTAATTTTGGGTTCCAGTATTGAGGTGAGAAAAACCGGTTGAATTGACGAAACAGCTCATGTCAAAACCGGTGGTGGGGGTTGATCTCGCTGCCACATCGCGTCTTTGGGGAGAATCGCGTGGTGAAGAATCACGCCTTCATTAAAGGTAAAAAATAACCTTCTATGGTCATTTATCCCTTTCATCATTTATATGGATTTAAATGCATTTCGAATTGTTTTGTGTATGTAAAACTGTAACTGTAAAACCATAAAAACATGTTTTGTGTTAACATTGTTGGCTTCCTGGAATGGATTAATTGGATGTATTATTTCTCATGAAAAAATTGATTTGGTTAGCGTCCGTTTCGGTTAGAGTCGGACCTTCTGGAACAAATTAATGACGCTAACAAAGGAGAGGCCTAAAATATTTTAGTCTGCCATAAAAACATATATAACAACTAATTAACAAATAATTAGTAATTATTGTGCTATTTTTGGAAATTGTAAAATACAAAATATATGTAGAATGATATATTTTTAATGGTGTCACCTACAAGTGAAATGTATTTCCGTCTAAGTCAGAGTTATCCAAAATATCACATAAACATCATATTGTCCAATGCATTTTGACAGTTAAGTGTGTTTGTGTGTCCTAGCATGTAAGAGTTTGCTGGTTAATGTGAAATTATGAACGTAATGATGGACTGCTATTTATTAAAAGTTATTTCATTTTGTTAAATATTCCTGAATGAGCAAAGAAACCTCCAAAACTTTACTGTAGTAACTTTTAAATGCCATGCCGATTTGTCATTTTCTTTTCTTTTTTAAATGCTGGGGGCCAGTTAAAAACCAGCTGCAGCCGCATAAAGCCCCTGGGCCAGGCTTTGGGCGCCGCTGATGTAATGAGACTCCGTGCGAGAGATAATAAATTCAACTTGAGGCATTCATTTAACAATATGTTTATTGTTATTGTGCTTGCGGTGGCACCAGGTCATACTGACTGCTGTGTTACTTTGCCCCCTCCAGGTGGTCAAAATATTAGAAACGGTGCTCAGTATGATGCAGCGCAATTGTACACCGCTGCAAACGACATCAACAAGTAACCGGGTCATCGGGAGGAGCCTGAACACGCCTTGCAAAGTCGCACGTAACCCCGCGTGTGATGGAAAAAACCCCAACACGTCTGTGCCATCATGGGCAGCAAAGATGGTGGCTGAGAAACAGCAGACAGGACGTGTGAGTTTATTGATTGAAGCTAATGTCTCACGTGGACTAGAAGTGGCTTGTAAGTTAGCGCTATTGTTCCAAACAAAGCGAACAAAAAGGAGCATCTGTTCCACTGTGATAACTTTTCCAAGTAGAGAGAAAATTGTAGAGCACCACAGCTTGAGCAGACGACGTGCCAGCAAAACTACAGTACTTCTATTACTGCTCATCTAACAACACAGTAGATTACGTGATCTATTGTCTAACACAAATAAAAAACATTTCATCTAGCTAACAGGTGCAGCAAACAGATAAACTGAAATATTTGGATGTTTTTTGATCTCAGACTTTAAGCATGCAAGTGCACCATTCGCAATACAAATGACTGCTCCAAATATCGGATTCAGCTCCAGACTGCTGCCCTTCTCTTTGCCAGTTTGAAATTGTTTGTAATTCTATTACTTCTCATGAGAAACACAGCCCAGCTTCTTGCAGGGGTACGTTTGGGGGTTATGGGACCCCCGGCAAATGGCAAAAAAAAAACAAACAGAGAAATTGCCACGTCCATAAAAATGTCTATTGTTGACACACGGCTCGCTGGAGCAACAATCAGCATTTGCAGTAAAAGTGACCGTTTTAATGGTTACATTAGACACAGCTCCAGAACGCTCCCTTCTCTTTTCAATTGCCGGTTTGACCCTGGAACGGATTGTTTGTGATTCTATTACTTCTGATGGGAAGTAGAACAGATCCCAGCTTCTCTCGGGGTTACATTTGGGGGTCGCAAATTTGCGGGGATCCACTCGATTGTTATTTTACGATTTTATGTCTTGTGTTTGACCTTAGAGATGTGTCTTCATGGTCGATGGAGGTAAACACCAACCTACTGTATTTGGGATACGCCATTATTTTGAAATCCCCGTTGGACTTACATGCTATTTAATGAACTCGCCAAATGACTTACTTAGCAGCAAACGTTCCACAAAAACTCACCTGCTGATGAAAAACCAACATAGAAAAACATCTATTATATTTATCTGCGCTAACAAACTTTGTTGTTGCTCTGTTTGATCCGCTGGACCTGCTGCTGCTTTATTTGTACGGTATTTTGCTGTAATAAGAGATTCAGCTTTATAATGTTCCCGCTGTGTGTTCCATTGCATGTGTGTTATTGACTTTTCCTAGAGCTGCAGACGGGCGTGGAGCGTGTGTTCCAGAAAGCTCTAAGCGTACTCCGCACTACGCATCAAAACCTCCCACGTGAACACAAGGGATGTGTTTCTGTATGTGTGTAAGTGCGTGTGCGTGTGCGTGTGTGTATGTGTGTGTTGGGGAAGAAGTATTTTACAAGCTAAAACCGCACTGGCGTAGTCAAGGTTTCACTCAGGTTTTATGTGTTGAAAGAACATTTAAAAACTATGTGAAACATTCCTTTTCATTTCTGAAGAAGAAGTTGGCTACTCTTCAGCGCAATGCAAAGACGCAGTGAGAAATTGCAGTGTTATTTATGTGCGTACTTCAAGTAAGTGAACTGCTTCATCAGTGGGCTTATGTTTGTGGGGGGGATTTGCACGTTTGTTTACGTCTTGGTGTGCAACTTCCTGTTGTTAGTTTTTTATTTAGAAACCTCCACTGTTTTTTTCAAATAACGGGTTTTGTCATTGATATTATATTTTATTTTTAAACTACGGTATGTATTTATTATTTTATTAATTGTACTTATTTAAGAATACATTTATGCAATTATAAATTTATTAATAAATATTATATAATTTTTTAAATAAATTATTTTATTTCATAATTATGTGTATATATATATATATATATGTATATGTACATATATATACTGTATTATTATTATTGAATATATATTATTTAAATTTAATAATTCATTCCTTTAAAATAATTATTACTATATTATATTATTACTATTTTAATTATATTATATATTATTTTATTATATATGTTATTAATAAAGTTCTATGTATTTTATAATTAAAATGTGCCACAATTAAAAAAAAAATCCAAATTCTATGTAATTGTATTTAATTCAAACTGAATTTCAAGAATGAACGCATGTTTAAAATTCCAAAGGAAGTTGAAACCACATTTGATTCAGATTGTTTCAATTTAAATGTAGTCCTTTATAACGGAACCATGTTTGGTAACTGGTTGAACGATAAGGTAGTGGGACCATGTGATTTCTCCAAGCCAATCAACGGAGAAATGCATTCATTTCAATGAAATTGTCATCATTAAAGAAAACAAATTTGAATGATTTTATAATTTATGTACGATATATATACAGTCAAACCTGTCTTAGTGGCCACCTTTATAGAAGGGCCACCTGCCTATAGCAGCCACTGAAAAATCCCCCCCCAGCAAATTTACATGTTATAGACCCTGTGTATAGCAGTCACCTGTCCAACGCGGCCAGCGGCCACCCATTTTGTCTCCCTTGGTCAATATCTGACTGCATATAGCGGCCAAATTACCAACTCAAGTAGAAGCTTCATGCATGAAAAAGTTTTGTTTTTCAATCAATGAAGCCGTCGTGTGTAGACTTTAATTACTGAGTCCTAGCTCAGTCACAATCATTCACAAGATCCACACAAACTGTCAGTTGTTCCACATAAAAAGCCGTCTTCTTTTGAGCTTGCTATTTCCTGGTCAAACATGTAACTTTAAGAGCATTTGCACCAAAACATTACCGCAAAGTAGGCTGGGAACAGGACGTGCTCCCAGCGACGCTACAATAAAAAAAAACATACGCTAGCATGCATGCGGCAGCGGGAGCAAAACTGAGTTGGGTTGTACTTAATTGAAGTATTTTAGAATGTACTCACGTTATTTTTCATCAATCCTCATCCACAAATCCATCAAAGTCCTCATCTTCTGTATTCGACACAAACAAAGCCGTCTTCTTTTCCGTTCACTACTAGTCTGTTAACTTGTCAGTGTTATTCAGCTCCGAAGCAAAGAAGGAAACTTCTCCTGTTGCTTCTGCCAACTTTATTTATTGAACGCGGCCACCAGACAGCAGCTCAGAACACACACATCTCTCAGCATCGTCTCTCCTTCCTGCTTGCCCACAAGGCAAAGGTTAAACAAGCCCCACTACATAGCTGTCCAGCCAATGCCTGTAAGAAATGACACCGTTTATTTCCTGGTGTGCACTGGTCAATACTGTAATGCCGCTTGTTGTGGGGAAGGAGAGACTCACGTCGCCGATGCACTTTAATGGCTTTATTAACAGCGGAGAACACTGCAGGACTTTACATCCACGCCAACATAAACACACTTCCCAACTCTCTCCAAACTCACAGCTAGCACTGAGCCTAGCTCTCCTGCTCGGGACGCCCACCGTCACTTCCCGTCACTTCCTGATGAACTAAAGCTGTAATGACACTCTGCCGTATAAAAAGTAAAATATAAAAAACAAGCGTAAGACATTACTAGCACAGTTTTGTTCTGTGGGTCGTGGATATATTCTGTCAGTTATTATTAAGCCTCTAGCTTCCTTTTAGTAAGTAAAAACCTTGGCTATGATTGCACTACATTGTCATGTAGGCCTACAAAGTACACTTGGAAGAACAAGAGGTGAATAAATGTATTGCAACTGATGTGAAACTGATGAGGGGTAGGATTAAATAAGCTTTGCTTCTTCCTACTCCTTTTGGACATGCAAAATTGTGAATTGTACTATGTGATGTGCTACTGTTTGACTCATATGCATGTTCAGGATGAATTAAAACCATGAACCATGATAATAACAAGCCTAGTAGTGCTGTACAACTTTTATCTGCAGTCCGCAGTGCCCTTTACTGGTCAACATTATTATTATTATTATTTCCCCCTTTTTTTTTCTTTTTTTTCCTCTACTGGTCAACATTCAAACTGGACGCCAACTTGTCTATAGAGGCCACCTGTCTATAGCGGCCACTTTTGCAGACTCCCTCTAGTGGCCGCTATAGACAAGTTTGACTGTATATGATTTAAACGCCTCCTTTTCCCCAAAAGAAGTTTCCTCGAAAATGGGCCAAAAAAAAAAAGATCCAAATTGAAATCAAATTTTATCCATGCAGACTCAAACCCAAGAAATCATAAAGCAGATTTCAAGCGTGTCTGACACTGAACGTTTCCATTTAAATGTAGTTACATTTAAATGGAACTGCTTGAAACGGATGCTATAAGGCAGTAGAATTGTGTGACTTCACCATTGTTGTTAAATAAAACATACTTTAGTATATTATAAATGTTACAATAAATACATAATATAGTATTGTTTCTGTTGTATAATTTAGTAAAACGTCACTTGTACACAGTCTTGTGATGCACTACATGAATTTCCTAAATGACGTTTTAATGTGGTTTCAACATGTTCAGATGCTTTTATCACTGTCAAATCTCATCAGATCCGATAGTAATGATAGATCTTATTACATTTAGTTCCCCGGGCTCCAGTAGAACTTCTGGATGAAACCCGACCTCCTATTTGGCCATTTAGATCTTTAAATGGTAGCCGCTCGCTCATTGATTTCACAGGTGACAAATGTTAAGCCCTTGGTGGAAGCTGATCAAGTTATTTGAATGCACAGCTTGTTGAGTTGCGCTGAGTGGTTTGTCTGCAGCAGACTTCTCCAAAACATCTAGTGTTTATTGAACAACAAGGTAAGTGCTACTGCAGTCAACATAAATCTGTGCGAGTGTAAGAAAAGGCAAGAAGAAGTGTGTTGCAGTCATGAAAGGCTGCCACTCAGCCTGGGGAGTGTGTCTGGTTGTTAATGCGTTGGAGTGCTTTGGCAGCTCTGATGGGGGCTGACAGACTTATTTCTTTCCCGCAGGAGCTTTGACATGACTTCTGTCTCGTTCACTCAGAATGTTTGCTATTGTTCCATGCTGCGCTGCAATCGTGATGTCGACCGGAGTTCATTTAGATTGAAACTTAAAGACAATGATGGCGAAGAAGAAAACATTGGGGCGGTGAAAAAGGTTCACATGGTGGTAAAAGAGTGTCTAGAAGGCTGATTATTGCCCATTTCTCTATGCACAAATGCATCGATGCAGTCCAAATGCTTTGGTATGAACGTTACTTCCCTTTCTTTTATCAACAGAAATGACAAATTGGAAGAGAGCATGAATTTCAAAATGAAAATGTCAGTATCAGCAAGGTGTGTTGTTAAGAACATTGAAGCACTACAGGGGAACCTTGGTTAAGCGGTGTGAACACTTGCATGCATTTCGCCTCCACATTGTCTCCGCAATTTACCGTTCAATTGTTTGATATTTATATAGTGGTTAATAATAGCCCTGTGAGAAATTCATAGTAAAGTAATTCATAAAAAGTTCTTGTAATAAAGAAAAAAATACTGGAGACATTCAGACATATCATCTTCATGCACTCTGTGACGCTCGGTGCGAGCGGAACAGTGAATCCCGGATCCCAAGATGCAGAGGACAAATGGTGGTAAAGAACAGGCTTTTAATAGTCTCTGTTGTACTTGTGAACAAAAAACAACGGTGCCAGCAGAAAACAAGAGGGCACCGTGACAAAACTGGAAAAACACTGTGGAGTAACAATACCAGGCTTGACGGAGCTACGGGATGCGTAGCAAAACTGCCAGGAGGAGAACCTTGGAAGTAGCTGCTGGAAGCGTGGCTTGGCGTTGTGATCGTGAGGAATAGCAGAGTGCCAAAAGGCAGTGACAGGTGAGTTGAAATGGGTAAGTTAATTGACGAGCAGCTGCAGCACATCCCGCAGCTCCGCCCAAGACAGGAGTGGCCAGGGTCTAGGTGCAAGACAGATGAATCAGTAACAAGATACAATAAACTGATTAACAGTGCGAATTAACCAAACCATACCACCAGTGTCGCAGCAAGGTGTGACACACTCATTTAAACCATGCAAACTTTTATGACCCTACCTTTGAAAAGAATCGGAATCATGAACCGTTAGGAAACGGAAAATCGTAACGAGGAATCGGAATCAGAACCGGAATCATTCAAATTCAAATGATGCCCAACCCTACGCGTGACACCAAACAACAGCGGGCATCACCCCTAGCTTCATTAATTCCTGTATTTGCAAGGGACGTACAAGATGATGAACTCCAGAGAAGAAGCTTGTGCAAAAAAGGGAGGTAAGTCTGTATCATCTCGCAGCTGCAGAAAGAAATTGGGTGAAGAGCAGGAAGAAGGCAATAAACGAGAAAAAAAGAGGCACTGACAGCATGGGAGAGGGAATTGCTGATTGGAAGACATCACTTTGGGCGTTATGATCACTTATTAACAAAATTTCACCAGGAAGATAAAAGAGGCTACAGAAATTGCTTGAGAATTCCCCCCAACTTGCTCCAAAAGGTGGTGGAAAAATGAACCCATTCATGTGAATGAGACATGCTTTGATACGCACCACCTGCATTGTTTAGGCATAGGATTTGGTGCGTTCACGTTGCGTTCATTACTAGCCCACGGAACGTGTGCCACAAATTTGGAACATTTCTAAATTTTCTTTGCGCACTGGCACGCAGCCCAGCGCAGTTTACACATGCTTCACACCTCTTCACCGCTCATTGGCACGCAAAATTGCATACCACTGTGGGGACAAAATGCGTGCAAGTGTAAACGAGGCTTTAGCGTTATTAATTGCTTCCAGAAGGTCCAACTGTAACTGTAACAGAGGTAAACCAAATCAACTTTTCCCACAAAAACAAATGTAAATCCAATTAATTTGTTCCAGGAAGCCATGTTAGCAAAAAACAAGTTTTTATAGTTTTA
This sequence comes from Dunckerocampus dactyliophorus, assembly GCF_027744805.1. Classification (NCBI taxonomy): domain Eukaryota; kingdom Metazoa; phylum Chordata; class Actinopteri; order Syngnathiformes; family Syngnathidae; genus Dunckerocampus; species Dunckerocampus dactyliophorus. The sequence goes on from NC_072825.1 coordinate 2,122,207, forward strand.
CAATTAGAGTTTTGCATGCATGAAACAATTTCAAATGATGAATTAACATTTGAGGTTACGTTTATCTTCATTTAAGACATGATTCTTGACATGACCGAATACAGGAAGATGGTGGTGTTTGATTTCACTGCCACATCGTGTCTTTGGGAACAGTCACGTCTTAAATGAACAATTTTCAAATATTAGGTGATAGTGTTTCCTACTGGAAAACCCCCCATTGACTTCCATTATGGGTCGCACGGTGACCTAGTGGTTAGCATGTTGGCCACACAGTCAGGAGATCTGGAAGGTCTCGGTTCGAATCCCCGTTGGGCATCTCTGTGTGGAGTTTGCATGTTCTCCCCGGTTTCCTCCCACATTCCAAAAACATGCATGTTAGGTTAATTGGTGACTCTAAATTGTCCATAGGTATGAATGTGTGAAGTGTGAATGGTTGTTTGTCCCCATATGTGCCCTGCGAATGGCTGGCGACCAGTACAGGATGTACCCCGCCTCTCACCCAAAGTCAGCTGGGATAGGCTCCAGCATACCCCCGAAACCCAAGTGAGGGTAAGGGCCATTTTTCACCCCACTGTAATTAGACAACAGAAACATGCATTTTCTTTCCATATCCTATCCCAGCTGACTTTGGGTGAGAGGCGGGGTACACCCTGGACTGGTGGCCAGCCAATGGCAGGGCGCATATAGACAAACAAGCATTCACACTCACATTCATACCTATGGACAATTTAGAGTCTCCAATGAAGCTAACATGCATGTTTTTGGAATGTGGGAGGAAACCGGAGTACCCGGAGAAACCCCCCCACACACGGGGAGAACATGCAAACTCCACACAGAAATGCCCAACAGAGATTCCAAGATTCCCTATTATTTCTTATGGGGAAAAAAATGTTTCAAAATATACCCAAAAAGTTAACCAGCAACAACAACAACCAACATGGCCGACATGCTATAGTTGGTGACAACAACACCTTTTTTGTATCAAATTGTACTAAAGTCCCAAAATATCAGGGCTCAATGTAACAGGAGTCACATCGCATCATGGGAGGTGAGATGTAACTGCAGGCCCCCCCTAAAAGAAAACAAAAAAATCTAACCTCCCCCGGGTTCCTCTCTCGTGTTTCTGTTCATCTACGCAAGCCTCTGGTGTCCGCAGCCCAGCTATCTAATGAGTGTCTGGGACGGGCCGATCTGGTTTCACACGCACACACCTCATTGATTCTGGGTTTACCCCCACGTGTAGATCAAACACACACACACGCACACACACACGCACACACACACACACACACAGAGTATAATAGGTAAAGTAAAGCCTAATGTGGGCATTAAATTCGGGCTGTGACGCCAGGGAAACAATGACGTGCTGGTGTTGATGTAAAAAAAAGATACAGAGGAGAAGCGATGAAGAAATGGAGCCCGGTACTCGATGAGGAGAAAAGAGGAAGGGGATGCAATGGGGACGAGGCCTTGGAGAGAGGGTGGCTGGGTGGGCAGCAGCCACGTCCAGATCTGCAGATAAAGAAGCGATGCAGCGTGCAGGTCCCTCTGGATCTTGTTCCATCAGCTTGTATCGTGCAGCGCCTCATCTGATAAGACTCGGTTGACATGTGCTCGCCTTGGACTGGCGGTGGCCTACATATGACCGAGGCCACCGCTCTGATTTCATCTCTGATGGATAATTTGAAGTAAATAAAAACACTGGTGCAAGAGAGAAAGTGATGACAGCTTCTTCTGGAAATACTTCCTATAAGAGTTTGTTGGAGTGTTTGTCATGGCTTGCAAAAAAGCAAACAAACCCTTGTGGAGTTAACCTTTTAGCTGAAATCTTGGGTTGAAATCCAGATTGTTCAACTTTTGGGGCTTTTTGACATTGGGCTATATTCTGCTATATTCTAAAACAACTTACAATATTTCCAAACAAATAGCAATACTACGATTTTAAGTGAAATGTTCGTACCAGAATAAATTTCCATAAGTTTTCACTACATTTCCGCCGAGTATTAACAACAAAATTAACAAGGCAGTCTGTTCGTAAGTCCGAATGTTCGGAACTCCAATATTGGCAAGTAGGATAGCGTCGGTACAGTGTACAGTTAGCATACAAGTGTTTCTCCACCATACTAAAAAACAATGAATGCAATTAAAACATGCAGAAGCAGTGTACATGCAAGAGTGAACGTTTTAATATGTAGATGTAGATGTAGATAATATGAAATACACAAACTCTTACATATAAGATAATGCTAAAACCTTTCTGGGATTAATACACTGATACAAATAATACACTGATAAAAATAATAATAATTTAAAAAAGCAGTCGGAAGAGCAAAACTGATTAAAAGAAATGAAATGAAAATACATAACTGTCCAACTAAAAGCTTGGTTAAAATGACATCCGTGGAAGTAGCAAAGCCTTTTGTTGTCCGGGTGAGTCAACCACGGCCAACTTTGTCTTACAAAGGTACTGACATTGTTCAGAACGAGCAGAGGCCAAAAGTACCAGAAGACGTTTTGTAATCCCAATCTCAACTTTTTCATGTGCAACATCCGCGTACTGTATGTAACGCACAACACATGCAACATACATGACGTAACGTAGCCTACATGAGGAGGTGAATGGTCGCCAGCAGCAAGTGTAAAAGCCTTTCCTTGTACATGGTCCAAAAGAGCTTTTACTCACCGGCTAGTACTTTAATTAAACGCCCACTCCGTCCCTCCTCCAGCCCCCCAACCCCACCACACTGATCGTTTCACCACAATGCTGTTTATCAAAATGAAATATGATTGATTATTGTTTCAGGCTCGGAAAGAAGGACGGACAACACTAGGTGTGTAATAGTATGCTGTGTATTTGACACAAAACGTATCTGAATGCAACGATGAGGCTTTGCACCGAGCTGTGTGTTTGCTTGCTGTCCAGACCAATAGATTAGCGGGGCCGGTGGGGTTGGGGGGTTGGGCACTAGAAGAAGATACGGCCGATAGTACGGTCACGTCTATGACACAACAATGAGTGCGTCTGTTTACTGCCAGTGGACGTCCTGAGCGGCTTATTTATCTTCGCCATGCCAGCGGGAGATTGATTCAAAAGCCAAGTGTCGTAATTAACCCCCCGCCCATGACCATCAATCACTGTACCGAACAAAAACGATAATCTCGTTAAATACACAGAGAGAAATGAGACGGCTGTTATCTGTTGATCGCCCACTCTTTCCACTGAGATTGTAAAATTACCACTAACTTCCAAGGAAAATAGACAACCTCCACAATAATTGCACAAATGGAAAAGAAGAAGAAAGACAGAAACGGTGGCGGTGTTCTTGTATTTTTTTTACGTTTCAAAAAATGTAATTTGGAGTCGCATACAGTCCCTTTAACACTTAGTTGTTGTCGATAACGAGCATATTTTACAATAATGTTTGCCCAGAGAATGTTAACAAGAGCCTCTGAAGAAAAGTTGGCATGTGTGTAGGTGGTAAATTGGACCTATTGTGTCGCAGCCCGATGCTGATTTCATCCTCTGTCCTCAAAACACTTCATCAGACTGTAGTTTTCAAAGATTTGAAGTACAGTAAACAGTTTATCATCATGACTTATTCAAGAGAACTGCCTGCTCTGTAACTACAGATATGGTATCCCACTTTCACAAACACTACAAGCGTTGTTGAACACAATGGCTGCAAGGTGCGAATCACAAGCATCTGTAGTGGTCAAACCAACCAACCAGCCTTTAAATCAAACAAAAAACAGAGTAAGGGGCTGTCCCCACTGAAATGTTTTCAGGTCAAAATGGCAAAGTGTTTTATCGTTCCATCCATTCATCCTCATGAAAACTGGGTGTCCTGAAAATGTATTCCAGAGGGGGAAAATCTGAAAACACTGGCTTGTCGTTGCTGTGTAGACAAGCAAACCGTTGCTTTCTGAAAACAATGTTGTCACTGCCCTGTCACTGTCACGTGACCAAAAGTGACAAGCGGACAAAATATCTGAATACTTTGACTGGCATGACTCACCCCAGTCAACATTCTCCTGACATTTTTTGTTCAAATGTTCAAGTTAATTAAGATAGAAAAGGTTGTTTTTAAGTGTTCAGGACTAGGGTGTACATGGTTTCAGGTCAACTGTCTGAAGGGGTATGCGACTGTAAAAAGTTTGGGAACCACTGTATTACATCTTTTTCACCCAGCCATACATCAATTGAGTAAAAGACCAAAATAATGATCAATACGTACTGACTGAAGACCATACACTTTCAAGTGAGGTTCAACCATTTAGACGTCAAGACCAACAACTCAAGCACTAAGTCAAGATCAATAGCGCCAGACTCAAAACCAACAAATACAACATCAAGCTCATCACATCAAAGCCAAAACCAAAAGATTCCTGGTAAACAAAACAAAAAACAAGATGAAGTTGAAGACTAAAACCTGCCAAGTCAACACAACAAGTACTGCCCCTGAAAGACATCCTAATAAGATAAATCATGTGTGTTAACATGTGATGTTCAAGGTATTAGAAGACAAACACTGTTCCGATGACTTCATTTGTTACATGTACAAATGAATGATGAAGCTCTCAGCTTCTTTGACGTCGGTGCTCGTCCGCCTGAGCTCTCACAACACTTGTTTCCTGTGAATAAGCGCTTTGTCCCTCTGCACTTTGCTGAGCTAAGGCTGAGCTAAAAGAAAAAAAAAGAAGAGGGTGTAAAAAGGAAGAGTAATTAAGCCAACAGATAATCCTGATGACAGCAGCAAAAAAGGGGTTTTTAGCTTATGGGCAGTAATTGTGGTCGGGATACCACGACCTTACTGGTGTACAGAAACGGGGGTGGGGCACAGCATTTGTCCCCTGGGTAAAACTGGGATCCACTTATGTCCAGAACATTGGAGGGTGGGCTGATGAGCACTAAGCACCAGGTTAATGATTATTGCTTACTGCTGGATGAAAGCAAACCTCACCTGTTTGCTCAGTATCCCAGAGCATAAGCGAGTCGAGGTATAGAGTCCAAAATCCATGAGGATGGATAAGATCTTTGGCACCAGGAGAACATATGCAATGGCCATCTGTCAGACAGTATGTTGTGCTCCTCATCCCTTGCTCAAATATCTTGTTACTCTATCCGTGTCATAAAATAGACACAACAATCGTTTTTTTTTTTTTACCTCTACCAAGAAAATCATGTTAATTGCAGAGCTTTGTGGAGGGGTGCGGCAAGAAACCAAAAGCTATACAATTTGGATGTAAAACTGGATTTGTGCTATCCTTGATCAACTTTCAGTAAGATTCAGTCACCTGTTTTGCCATTTTGCAGTATGTCACAAAGACACATCTGGAATGATGACACTGGTACTTTTGGATATTGGTTCTTAAGTAAAACCCCAACGGAATGGACAGGAATGGGCACTATGTTGGCACTCGGTGTCGTAATAGTTACCTTGCAAGATTGCCATACAATATTGCTCCAAATCTTTATTTAAAAATACCCACTGGACCGTGACATAAAAAGTTAATAGACCATGGATCCACCCTTCCATGCAGTGTTAGCCTACACATCCAAGAAGACAGAAACTTCTATTGTACCAACACACCAAGATGTCCACCACCATCTCCTCGGAGGCATCAACACATCCTTGACCCCACCAATCCCTCCCTCTACCCTTCCCACTGTCTTAGATGTCTGGTGACTCTTGCCCCTCCCTTCCTTTCTTGGGATGGAGAGGGAAAGAGAGGGAGAAAGAGAGAGGAGCAGCCCACCACCACCACCATGTCCCCAGAGGCCCGTGCATGCCTGCCCCTCCTGCTGCTGCTGCTACTCAGTACAGTTGTGCTTCTGTCCCGGACCCTGACCACCAGCTGAGATCTCCACTTGATGTGAATTTGCTTACTCTCCTCCGTGTCAACCATATAAAAAACAAGCTGAGAGAATACCCTCCCTTGAGAATGGCCGTGGCAAAGGGCGCAGCGTCTTCTGCGGCACCCTTAGCCCTGGCGCTTGCCCTCTTAAGCCTGGCCCCGGCGCTCACTTTGGGAGGATGCCCGTCGGCTTGCCGGTGTTTCGTTGCCATGCTGCAGTGCTCGGAGCCCGATGGGATCGCCAGCATCCCGGCTCTGGCGGCGCAAGAGAGCGAGAATGTGACAGAGATGTGAGTATTATGTCATGTGATGTCATCCACTCGATTAGTGCACCTGAACCAATGGCGACTTTCGGCGCGTTGGGATAGAAGTGTGGTTTCCATGTTTAATCCACTTTGGCATTGCGGGGGTTTTATCTGATGAATCAGGGATTAGGGTTGGTTGTAGTGGCCATGGTGCCCAAGTTGAAGGGCTTTTGCACTGAACTTGTACAATCTCAACGTTCCATAGGAAAGTTGCATTATGACTGTTGCCTTAGCGAGTTCCTGTGGTCGGTAGAAAGTTGAGTTTCTTGTGTAATCTTTGCAACACTGCCGTTTGTTGCAGATAGAGAAAAAGAGATATTTTCAGGTAGGATATCATTTGTTAAGAGCTGCACCAACTTTGAACTAAACTTCATTTGCAGTTGAAGTGTGTAATAGAAACTTTGCAGGTGCCTCACATGATCAGCGTATGGACCATACGGAATAGAAGGCTCGTTGTGTCTGTGACACTGATAATTAAGGTGCTCTTTTGTCTTAATGAGTATCATGTTGTGGGTCAGTAATCAGCCACAGGGTTGTGCATCCTTAGACACGCCTGTCTATCTATGCAGAAATAGTAAGAGAATCCTGTTTGAAGATTTAGAGAAAATTCTTGGACCCTGGCATGCCGAGTGCCACATTTCTGATCTTGCATTTCTGATCTTGCAAGATTACATCCACAAAAAACAACTCCTTGGTGTTTTCCAGCTTTACTCCAGTTCATTGCAGCAATAAGAGAAGTTGCCATGACAAAGTGTTCTCAAGTTGGAGTCGTACGACAGTAGGGTAGACATGCAGTGTACTCTTTGAGGTCAGCGGATCATTACTTTGTGTAACATGCTTTCACTCTCAGCGGGAGCTCTGCATGCTGTGATTTGTGATACACAGGGTCGGACAAAATATTTTTCAATTACTTGGGCTCAAATATGAATTCCTGACAAGCAATTGGCTGCAAGCACAAAGGTTGCCGTGACCTCATTTATGATTATTCCCCTGGATGCTGTCTGAGCGATGGCAATAAATGATGATGAAGTGCTGAGAGCTTAGCTTACCTTAACTTGATATTTGTATTAGTGTAACTTTGTATTCACAAGAGTCTTCACCTGCTTTGCCAAGTAGAGCTGGGAATCTCTGGGTACCTGACGATAATGATAATATTGCAAAACAAAATATCACTGTTTATATTTTGCAGCATAGTTTAAGCAGCGTGCAAATAGCAATGGTGCAAAAAGAATGAGCAGGATTTTATTTTAGGTGTCATGTCAAACAGTGACACTATTTTAAACTCAGTCAGGAAACACAAGTCATGTCTCTCAAGTAGATCAAATCTATTAAGTAGGAGCATAACAAAAACAAATATTTTGCATATGAGTAGAAAAATCAACATTTCTCTTACGAGGCACTGTTTTCTCTGCAAGCTCAGGGAGGGTGGTTGTGAACAAGGTGGCAGTACTGAAGGAGTCGTCCATAGGTCAAGTTTTTTATTGAATCCGGACTCGTGAGTACTTGTCTCTCTGTCAGCGTGTCTACTTACCACAGGTGTGGACTCGAGTCACGTGACATGGACTCGAGTCAGACTCGAGTGACAATTTTGATGACTTTGTGGACTCGAGTTGACAATATCATCAAAGACTTGCAACTCGACTCGGATGTTAACATCAGTGACGCAGGACATGACTCGGACTTGAGTCTGATGACTTGAAAAATATTTTAGATTTTCAGTGAATGTGTAAAATGTGCCCCCATTCAAAGTATTCAACTAAGGTGAACGTTATCATTTCCAGCATGACACCAAATTTTCCCTTTGAACCTGCCTCATTGAATGCATCTGTTTATGTCCAATCAGGTTTAAGAACAAACAACAGATGTGTGAATTACATTTGTGTGCACTGGGTAAATCCTGAATGCTGTCAGCACTCTTGAATTGTGACAAAGTTTTGTCAAACTGGTCTTATTTTATTTAAAAATTCCAAATCCATTCATTGTATTTGTCAAACTTAATAGATTGTGCATTGTTAAAATGGAATTTATTTGGGAGACACTAAACAGTGCTTATGACTTGAAAAGACGCTGTCAAGCCTATGACTTCGGATTTGACTCGACCTTTCTTGTCTTGACTTGCCTTGCACATCTTTACCTGAGACATGACTCAGGACTTGAGATTAACGACTCGAGACTTGCAATACGCTGACTTGCTCCCACCTCTGACACTTACTCACCCCTGCCACCGCTAGCTAAATTCAGAATGGACCCCAGGCAACTTGATAGGGCATAATTAAATGCTGGACAAGTCGGGTGAGGAACCTGTTGCACGTGTGCGAGCTTAAGCCTTGCGCTCTGTGACAGGTGATTCAATTACCCGATTAGTTTCTGCGCGATTCGCGGAAATCCAGTACCCGATTCCCTTCAGTGGATAACTCATACGAACTCGAGTCAGTAAACGAAATCGAGTCTCCCATCACTAATGTTTGTCGTGCAGTGTTTTGATGTTTCGGTGGGACACTTCTTACATACTACTGTCAGGATGGGAATATTTTCCCACTCTTTTCTGGATACCGAGTTCCCTTGCTCTAGTTTTATTACAGTGTATGAACGCTGTTACAGGCCAAGCCTGGCCCTTTAAGAAGAATTGCATTGTGGGAAGTTGAGTGTCTATCTCTGCCCTCTCTCGTCTGTCTGCACCGTCCATTGTCTTCTGCGTCCTCATTGGCTGTAGACCTTTGTCAATCAGTCTCCTTCGTGCCATATCTCCTGTGTCATCGCTAGCTTGTAAATGAATCTTCGGTTGGTCTGCAAAATGTTCTAACAAGGATACAAAAACACGCAAAAGCACGGTCACAAGAGTGAAATATGCATGAGTGACTTTAATAATTTCTTGTGTTGATCATTAAAATTCAAACGAAGGTGTGAACTTCTTTGAGAGTGTTTAAACAAGAGAGAAATGTGAGAAAATATTATTGCCTGTCTGAGAAGAGTGGATTAAGTGCACGGTGAGGGGTTTTACAGTTTATACAGATATATATAATATGTAAAATAAAATGAAGTTGGCTACTTCGCGGATTTCACTTATTGTGGACTATTTTGGGAACCTATCCCCCGCGATAAACGAGGGAACACTGTATTCTCATCTACAATAGAGAGATAAAATGATTACAAGACCTTTAACTTGGAACACCCTGTTCTTTTTAATGAATCACACACACACGCAGCCAGTAGTTTTATTATGAGTCATCCCTTCTGTTGTCTGGCTGAGACGCTCAGACGTCATAACCAAGGATTGGTTGAAATCAGATCAGACCGATGACCCAACAAACAGTTAATGGGAAGTTTCCTGCCCATTGGGACCGCCACAGCAGGTATATGAGGAAAAGGAACTCAGTTTCACTTCAAAGATTGCTTGGACCTCGCTAGACCTTGGCTGGGGCGCTGACCGATTCTCTTTCTCTCCAGCGCTGGCATTGTAATTGCTTGTATCTACTCCTTTTGGTATTAAATTGTGAACCTTACTTGAGACTCTTAGCATTATTTCACAGATGGTAGAGTATGGGGAATCTGGGTGGACTCCATCCTGCTAAAAAAGGACGGACCGAACACTGCTAACGCAGTTCCGTCCCATCCACAAGTTTGATTTCAATGATAATGGTGCATCTTTCAGTTTAACTTCACCGTCATGGCCTCATTTTTGTCTTCTTCTGTGACTTCCACCCAATTTTCTATCACTCTGGCAGGATGACGTATAAAAGGGTGATTCGACTCACTAAAACGATACGTGGCAAGAGAGAACCGTCCATCCATAGTAAGGTTAAATATGGCGATAGTTGATATTTTGCCGCACTCCTTGTGCCAAGGCTTTCACTTTCATTTGTACTTTGTGATTGCAGAATGGCCGCTGTACAGCGTAATAAAACCAGCACTGAGGTGGAAATGTAAGTGTCGCTCTCAGCAACGCCATGCTGTTCTCGCTGTGTTCTGCTCTGCCAAACTGAGCAATTAAGACGACGAGCGATTGTTAAGAAGGTTTCTGAGACGCTAGTTAAGTGCCGCAAAGTCCATTACTCACTTCCGCTGTCAATCTAACCCCCCCACCGTCTCCTCATTGATGTTCCCATGCAAGTATGTGCAAGTATGTAGCATCTCTGGTGAAGGGAAGCTGTTCCGTCAATCAGTCAAGATGTGCGTGCTCCAAAAACAAGTCTGGTGGGTTGTGCGAGAGCTCGTACGGTCGGAACGCCAAACAAACAAGACTCCATTAACGGTGCGACGGCGGGCCAAGATTCATCATACTGCGAGTTATAAATTCAATTTTGTGAATTGCCAGTCAATGCACGCCCCCGGACCCCTCGGGAACAATAGATGATATACAACCCAATTGGCTCAATCCAATAAGTGAAGGCGATGGGTGATCCTGGGCCCACCTGCCCTGTAATCACATTATTGCTGCGTGGGCCGATCAAACGGGAAAAAACAAAAAAAAAGGCTGGACAGCTGAAAGTATGCCACATGCTGGAGGTATTTTTACAGCGTATTTTCAGCTGTTGAGGATTGCTGGACAAATGATTCCAGCACAATCTTGACAGCATTCCCACTAGTAAATATATCTACTAGTAACAAAACTCTGTGCTGACGAAACTGGGAGCAGAGGTGGGAGAAAGTCAGTGTTTAACAAGTCTCAAGTAAGTCAGCAGTCTCAAGTAAAGATCTGCAAATCCAAGTCAATTGTCAAGTCAAGACAAGACAGGTTTAGTCAAGTCCGAAGTTATAGGCTTGAAATGTTCCAGTCCTTCCAGTCCAAAATAAAATGCCCTGATCTCGTAATTTGCGAATGCAAAGGAAATTATTCTTGGTAGCACGTTGACACATACCAGTGTTAATCACTGCCACTCTCCAGCAGACTGGCGCGTCAATGAGGCAGAGTCTGTGGGTGTTTTGCTTGAAATGATACAATAACGGGCTCGTTCGTTGAATACTTTGAATGGGGACACAGTTTACTCAACACACTCACGAAAAAGTATTTTCAGGTCATCAGATCAAAGTCTGAGTCAATGCCAGAGTCGTTGATGTCAAAGTCCAAGTCGATTTGCAAGTCTTTGACGATATTGATGGATTTCACGTGACGTCACATCCGGTTGTTGTCAGCCCTGCCTCAAAGAGATGGGGGGCAAACAAGCGTTCTGTTCAAAATGGGGTGATGACACAACTCCCCATTTATGGATTTCACTTCAGAGCAACTTTAAAACGGCCACAAGGTGGCAGAAGTGCATTTGAACTCGGTTGGGATCACGTGGACGGAAAAAACACACATGACAGGAAGGCGGAAGTGAGCAAGCGTGGAGCACGCCTCCAGAACGTTATGCATTGTAGGGAAATTTTATTGTGTGCATGCATTAAAATTTCTAATTTGAATGCATGCACACGCACACACCTTCATGCACACATGCACGCACGTACACACACGTGCACACACATAGTTCCGTTCCAAACGTGAAAATTGTAAATAGCTCATGGTGTTCTATGTGTAAATAAATTGGTATTTTGATGTAAAACAACCCTATTTTGTGTTGTTTATGTTGTGGTATGGTTGTTTAAATATTTGAGCTGTCACAAAAGCAAAAAAATATTTGTGTCAAAGTGAAAGTTATGCTTAAAATGTGTCTTTTCACAAAAAGCTTTTTTAGTCAGCAACTGATATTTCCCTGAAACTTACCTATGTTCTACTGCTGACCACTAAAGAACGGAAAAAGGTAGAACCAAACTTTTCTCTCTGATGCAAGACGGGAGTCTAATCTTTCTTTTGGTAGGTTCCATGTTTATATAGCCATAGAACACAATATTCTGGTCTAAAATGGCCGCTACTGAAGGGGTTGTCTTTTGAAAAAGTCACTGAACACAACAGTAGGTACACCTTCACAATCTAACGAGAGCCAATAAAAGAGCTGTATCAAAAATCAGCCTTACAAACATCATCATGCTAGTTTTGATTGTATTTTTGTGTGTTTTTGCCCTCACAAGCAGCTAAATAAAAGCTTCCTGTATTCTTCATCCACCATCTTGTTGGTTGATGTTTTTTGTTTTTTTTAAGGCAGACATTTTTGTAAGTCAAGGATATCTGACCAGGGGTCACCAACGTCACCAACGTGGTGCCCGCGGGCACCAGGTAGCCCCCATGACCACATGAGGTGCCCGCAAGCCTGCTTTTCATTCAGGTTTTCAGTTAATAATGAAAGAAGAGTAGAAAGAAATGCATTGTGAAATACAACATGTGAGTTGTGGACACCAGCATTGTGTTCATGTTCTGGTAAAACAAGCATATTCACTTTGTTTGGGTTTAAAATAAGCTCTGAAAATAAATGTTACAAAAATGAGTAGCTCTTGGCCATTTTCATTTTGTAAAAGTAGCTCTCACAAGGACAAACACTGGTGACCCCTGGTGTAGACCATGGCTTTTTAATTATCTGGCGGCCCATCCTAAAAGTATAATTTAACAAGAAAACCTTTTACAAAAGCAGCTAAAATTGAAAAATCAGAAGTAATTGTACGAAAATTTCGAAAAATTTGTTTATAATGTTTTGAGAATAAGGTCAAAATATTATGGCAATGATGACAAATTATGAAAAGTCACAATTTTACAAGAAGAAAGTTGAAACAGTTGTAAAATAAAATAAAGAAAACAATTTTACAAGAATAATGCCAAAATGTTAACAGAAAAAAAGTCGTATGTTAACAACAAAAAAGTCACAATTTTAAGAGAATCAGGAAACATAACATCATTTTAGTAGCACAGACTTGACATATTCAAGAAAAATGACATTTGTTTTTTTAAAGTTGTAATATTATGCAAAACAAACAAAACAAAATAGAGTGGTCATTTTTAAACAATTAGGTTGGGGAAAATAAATAATAATGTGAATAAGGTAAAAATATTGTGGGGATAAAGTAATAACATTATGTAAAGAAAATCCACGAAAATTATTTAACATGATTTAATCAAAACATGGGAAAAAAAGAGCAATGAGTGAAGCTGATACTAATAATACACTTTTTCACCTATGTCCCAAAGCTGAGATACATTTTTTTTCCTTGAAATACTGTATATAAATATGTGCACCTTCTTAGCAGATTTATAAAATATCAAAGCGTCCCTTGCATCCTTTCATTTTTCAGTATGTGGCCCCCGATGGATAAAGTTTGGAAGCCCCTGGTTTACATGGATAACAATGTAACCAACCTTCTACTACAATAAGGTCTAATCTTTCCATTTGACAATGCTATGTGCAGTGATGAATGTGTCTTAGCAGGTATATTAATCAATAACTCCTTCATTTCTTTAACAAAGTTTTATAGTTGCTCAGAAATGAGTTAGTAGCTGACTCAGTAAGAGTAAGTAGGAGCCGCTTTTGTTATTGTTTTGGGGGGGTTTTAAATTGCGGAATGGAAAACATCTCCCAAGGACGTTACGATGAAGTCTGAGGACCACGTAAAGACTGTCATGAAGACATGAAGACAATCATTGAAGCCTGAAGATGCTTCCTCCTGCAGAACACTCACTTCATGATGCAGGACAAAGTGATTGTGGGAATGAATAGAGAATGGAGCCGAGGAGGCAAAAAAAGAAACAACCTTGGTTGGTCCTATCCACCAATCCATTCAAACATCGGCTAAAAACAATTTTTAAAAAGGTGAGGCACTTGTCCTTGCGGGTGCGTCACTGCACATCTCAAGTTTTTCTCGGGCGCCCTGTCTACAGTATATGTGGTTGACTGGCAATTGAAATGATCTATCAGCTCACTGTACTGGAAGGCAAACGTACCATACAGTTCTTGTGTGTGCTTACCTTATGGGGCTTATAAAGCTTTGTTATTTATGTCTGAAAATGTCAGTCAATAACAATGTTGGCTCCATCACACCTATCTTTTCTTTTTCAGTTACATTGAAAACCAAGCAGGCCTGGAAAATATCACAGAACTCGATTTGGGTAACTACAAAGAGCTAAAGAATCTGTAAGTCGTGTTTTTTTTCATATTTTGACACTAAAATGGATGTCTAAAAGTCTTCATGTGTGATGAACTGGTTAAGACATATAATAGCTGTTCATACTCCAAACCACTAGAGGGCGGTCTATCTGAAGAGGCCCTATATTTACACCTTTATTGTATAAGTGAGGAAAATGCTTGCTAACTTAATATCAGTGTGTGATTGTAACCAAATGTGTAATTTGAGAATCCAAATGTTGTACAAGTTTTTGAACTCTGTCTAACTTACCCTTGATGATGCCACTATAAGAAAACACGACAGGTTTTAGTGAGCGTCTTGTGGTTGGTTAGCTAGCGTCCTCCACTAGCTTGGCTTTCAACATGGAGGCTCCTCCTACAAGACAAACCGCAAGAACTCAATCAGCAAAACGGGCCACGTTACAAATATAAAATAATGTATACATGACTGAGTATCGTCAATTACCTTAACGTTGACAAAACATGCATTATGCTAACCGTCAGCTGTTAAAAGCTCATAATAACACACCTCCGTCTTGCCAGTAACATGGTACAATTCCCTCCTGAATTGGATTCTCCTGCTAATGGTTTGACAGTTGGAACGGAAAACTCACGCAGAGATGTTCATCGTAGTTAAACGTTTGAATAACGTTTAAACAAAGTATTACAATGTCGTTAGACATACACAGATCACTTAATCAAGCACACATTACAAATGCTAGTCCTGTTGCTGCTAGCATGACGAGCATAAATTAGTGAAGTTGCGGCTAATGGTACGTTCAAGACCCCTGGGAAGTAGGAAACACCCCTCATGGAGCTTCCGAGGTTCCACTCCCAGTTGAAAGTAAGGTTAAGAAACATGACTGACGATTTAAATAAGCTTGTTGATTAGCATCAGAGGCGCATTAACGTTCATATGCTGACAACTAGTCAGCGTGGCGTGGCAGCTTTTCAGTGCACTTTTCTAGTCGGAGTTAAAAAAAAAACGACTTCCCATGTGTATGGAACGCACCACGCACAGAGACGGACATAATGTTTGTAATATTAATATTTGATATTTTTATGCGCTTAGTGATTTGCGTTTAATTACACTCACACAAAGTTAGGGATGCTTTTTGTTTACATTGGACTGGAACACTTTGACATCAAACCTTGTGAGCTCCAAGCGGCAATACGACAGACACTTTTTTTCTGGAATGCCGAATTAGAACTTGATTGCTGTTCCATTTCAATCCACCACTGATGAAGGGCCGCAGAGAAAACGATAGTCATTCCGAAACCATTAACAGCCTTGCTTCTCACAACATCCTCTGTTCTGGGAAGCCTCTCCACATCACACTGTTGCTCCTTTCATAGCACTCTATGCACCTCCATCAGGTGGGTCGCATCGCCTCCACCACGGAGGTGAGGCAGGCGTCAGCCGTTCTGCCTCACCGATGTGCCACAAACAAGCCGTCCACATGTTTGGCCCTGCCAATAATTTTTGATTCCATGTTTTTTTTTAACCCTAACCCTAGAACCATCACGTCATGCAAGCTGAGGCTCATCGCCGCCAACGCCTTCCAGCACAACCCCAAGCTGCAGTATGTGTAAGTGTCACTCAGCGCTAAAGGAGGCTCTTGTCTGTATGGGTTTGGTTGTCATTCAGTGACACAAAGACAGCTACTTGACCCCTTAAAATTGTGTTTTTTTAGGTATCAAAACTCAGTAACATAATGGCGCCAGCGCAGGCGTAAACGGTAGAAACCATACCGCAAAAATAAGCAGATATTGGTGCCTCATTCTTGTGCTAAATTATGATTAAATTAATTATAATTTTTAAAAAAATCTTATTTGTTTGTTTTTGTGCAACAAAGTTTTTATTGTTATTTATCAAACTCGATTTATTTTATCTTATTTATTTTTTGGGCGTGCCCAAAGTGCGGCCCGCAGCTTGTTTTTTATTGACATATATAAAAATTAAAAAAATTAATTGATTATTAATGAGATATATGATTAGATAGAATATATAAAACAAAGCTAAAAAGTGTTCAGTTGGTTTTGGCATCTTTGTGTGTCATTTTTGTGTCTTTGACTTGTATCAAATTGCTCGGCTACAGAAGCTCAATTTCAGAAGAACAAGACAAACAATCATATAAGATATATAATCATATAAGATAAACAACAAGAATATAAAATAGACAAGAGTTGCATATTTACAAGTATTATGTAGAAATGTGTTCAATACAAGTAAATGTACACTTTAGACAAGGGAGGCCAGACAGTACAGCGCTATGATGTGGTGAATAATCATTTACAGACAGGTGAGGTATTGTAGAGCTGGATGGCGTGTGGAATGGATGAAGTCTTGTAGCGTTTACTGTGGGAACGGAACTGGAGGAGTCTGTTGGAGAATGAGCTCCGCTGACCCTCTATTGTCTGATGGAGTGGGTGGGTGTGGTTGTCCATGATGGAGAGCAGTTTGTCCAGTGTCCTCCTGTCTCTCACAAACGCCTCCAACTGAGTGCCGATAACTTGTTGGGCTTTCCGGATCAGTTTGTCCATCCGGTTTATGTCCTTGCTGGTTTACGAGAATAAAGTAAAAATATTATGGGAATAAAGTCATGATTACAGGAAGAACATTTTCAAGAAGAAAGTTAAAATAGTTGGGAAATTGAAAAAAAACAGCAGAAGTGGAAAAAACAGCTGTAATTTTTTGAGAATGAAGTCAAAATACTAAGAGAAAAACGTATTCTAACAAGAAAAAGTTCAAACTTAACGACAATAAACTCGTATTATTATGAGAAAAAATAACGTTATTTTAGTAGCATGGAGTTGAAATATTAAAGAAAAATATGTTGTTTTTTTTAAGCCGTAATATTATGAGAAACAAACAAAACAAAATAAAGTTGTCATTTTCGGAAAATCAGGGCGGGGTGGAATGGGAATAAAGTCAAAATATTATGGTAATAATGAAATAACATTCCAAAAAGAAAATTTATGAAGATTTAACAGGGAAATTGGAAAATTTAACAGCAAAAATGAAAAAAAAATGGCAAAGACCAAAGTTCATTCCAATAATACACTTTTTCACCTGTGCCACAAAGCTGATAATACAAATAAATGAAAAATAACTGAACTGAACTGAAATAAAAGACATAAATAAATACTAAAAAGTTCGTTGTGTTTTCAGTGTCAGGGTCACGTAACACGCTCAGATGCTGTGTCAAATCCTGTCAGGCGTATTACATATCATCAGGTAATATCATTTGTTGTGCTTATGTCGGCTCTTATTGCATTTGATTCCCCGTGTTTGCGAAGAAATTGATGAAACTCGACCCTCCCTCTTAGCTTTTAAGACGCTGCATGGTCGTCGCTCATTGATTTTTGCGGGTGACAAATGTTTCCGAGGATTCCTGATTCATTTTGAATGCGCAATGTATGAAAATATAATACTCCTTTGTAGGATATGAGCACTGAGCTTGGAAAAATTGGAGAGGACATCCACCAAGTCACCTTTTACTCGCTTACGTTGCCGGATTATTGACAACTGATGCATAATAAATACACTCCACTCAGGGTCCATTATCACTTAATCAATAATTCTCAGAGAGGGGTGGGTGGGATGGGCTTTGGGTGGGGTCTGGGTGCTTCTCGGTGACAGATGTATTTGTGAGCCTCTTGTGCTCCTCCAAGCTCAGATGTTATGATGATGTTATGATCCGCGCTATTCCCGCTTCTGACGCTCCCCCGGCGTGGAACGGGAGAAGGTAATGGATCAGCCCCGGTGGCTCAGCCATCTTGACACCAACGTTTGGGAGCAAGCACAACAAATAGTTGAACCTTTGGCCTTCCCCGGCAGAGTGAGTATGTACTGTATCGCCCCCTCAGCGAGGCTTGCTGTCGTCTTCTGAGGGAGCTTCGCTTACAACCTGGCCATGCGACGACCGTTGAAGAAGCACTGTGATGACATTTTATCGGCCTGAGGGGGTTTGGAGACAGGATATGCTGCATTTATCTTTCGCAGCGTTATTATTGTGATTGTCTAACGCTGGACCACTCTCTCAGCTCTTGTACTGGATCACCTCATGACAGTAACACTAAAAATACTTGAATACAATGAAGAGGTACTGTAAAAGCTCCGAGTAACGTCTCTGTGTGGTGTATAAGCCTTTTATTTTGAGACCCCTACCAAGCTGTCCAGGGCTGGGATCAACCCCATCCTCTCTGCCTAAAAAAGGCAGCAGCTGTACCATTACACTTGGAGGGGTCTCAAAATAAAATTCCATTTAGGGCCCCAATTCAATCAAGGCCCTGTCTACAAACGCAAATAACCACCGGGGTCTATAAAAAAAAAAGCAATGGCATTAACAGTTGTGGCTGTAGGCAACCTCTTGATGTAGTTTTTTTTTTAACTCATTCACTCAGAACTTGTTATTCACTACCAAAGACGTAGTCAAACCCGAACACCCGATCCCAACAACGTATTTATACGTCTTTTACGTTTTTTTGCGCTATAGGCAAAAAGAAGTGATGATGCAACTCCCCACTAATGGATTTCCCTTCAGAGCAATTTTAAGCCATAAAAACGGCCACAAGGTGGCAGAAATGAATTTCATAAGAGCTCGGCAGAGATCATGTGGACGGAAAAATCACACATGACAGGAAGGAGGAAGTCAGACATTGTGTAGGAGTGCGGCGTGCAGAAGGTTACGCATTGTAGGGAAATTTTAACGCATGCACACGCGCATGCACACACGTGCACACACACATAGTTCAGTTCCAAATGTGAAACTTGTAAATGGTTCATGGTATTATATTTCTAAGTAAATTGTTATTTTGATGTAAAACAACCCCTTTTTGTGTCAGAGGGAAAGTTATGCTTGAAATGTATCTTTTCACATAAAGCTGGTTTTCTCCTTTTTTCTAGTTGGGAACTGATATTTTCCTGAAACTTACCTAAGTTCTACTGCTGATTACTAAGGAACGGAAAAAGGTAGAAACAAGGGTTTTTTTCTGATGAAAGACGGGAGTCTAATCTTTCTTTTGGTAGGTTCCATGTTTATATAGCCATAGAACACAATATTCTGTGTGCCTTGAAAGATCAGTCAAAATTGTCTAAAATGGCCGCTACTGAAGGGGTTGTCTTTTGAAAAATGGCTGGGAGTGAATGAGTTAAAACTCCACAAGATGGCAGCAACCATATTTATAATGTCATGACTGGTCACAAATATCATAATACTAATAATTTAAAATTATTTTTGTATATTTATCAGTCTTAGTTCTCTTCTAATGATAATGTACTGTATACTTGTATTATCAGATCTCATGTAAGCGTGGTCTCAAGACGTAAGTAACCGCCGGGGTCTCTCATGACCGCCGGGGCAAAAAACATTGGCATTAACAGCTGTGGCTGTAGGCAACCTCCTGATTGAGCTTTTAAAAAAATGAATTCCACAATATGGCAGTAGTCACGTTTATAGCATCATGAGAGGTCAGCATCCAGCCACTTTATCTACCTTTGCATGCGCTTGAAATGACATACTACAGTATAAAAATGAAGCAGTACACATTCGCAAGTACATTTGAAGTGAGTTCCTCGCTTGTGGCTCCAGCGTTCTGAGCAAACATCTGACTTGTTTGTGAGTGCATGGCTGCAGGTCGGGGTTGACATAATTGATCCCAATCCATTTGGAAAGCATTATGGTTTCCCACTGAGAGGTGTAGGAGCAGGTGTAGTTACTGTTGGGAAAGAAAAAACACAGCTCGCGTCGCAGTGTGGCCACAGAGCAACCCGCAAAAGAATCCCAGCTGTTACCAATTCTAATGATTTGTATTAAGAGATTTAGTCATTTAGGTTTTTTTATTTTTTCATGATATTTTTTCTCCCTCCTCATAGGAACCTGGCGTCAAACTCTCTGGAGCACATTTCCTGGAGGGTGTTTCATTTTCTACCCTTGCTAAACCTGTGAGTCCATCTCCATTCTTATTTAATCAGCATTTTGTCAAGTTGTGTACATTGTTACACAAGTCAAGTGGATATGCGTCTAGGGACTGTGACACTTCAGTAACATTTCAGAAGACAAATGGATGTACTGGGAGTAAGGCTAAGGCACGCACATCATGGCAAGCCACACCTCTTTGTTATGACGAACAGATGAGCCAGTGTCCCCACACAGCCACACAGAGTCTGACGTTCTTTCATAACTTTATTCCAACCCGAAGACATGAGCAGCAGTGCAATCCCAGCACCATGTATGTATCTCCAACTCACAACCACCTCTCTTCCGACACTACCTCCTTGTCACGAGACGACAGCGAGGTGCGTTCATGAACACTCCGAACAGCAGAGCAGCGTCTTTATTATGCGTGCATGTGTGGTCTAAATAAACAGAAAGACAAAGAGAAACATTAAGTGGAGATTCACATTATCACTCACATAACTGATACGGCCAATTTGCTGCAAATCCCAGCAAATACATTTACACTCAAACATGTGAATTCAAGTTACTGTAAGTCTTTCAACGCAACTCCTCATGGCTCATAACAACACCATTAAAAGTGTAATTCAAAGGCTCTGCTACTACCAAAAAGACCAGTGTAGATTTTCAGATATATGTGCTATCTTTTAGCTTAGCGTAAATTCCGGTGTGTAAGCCGCACACACTAAATTTAGAGGAAAAAACTGATTTGTACATATATAAGCCGCACCGGACTATAAGTCGCACATGTCCATGTCACAAAATGGCATATTGTGGCGCACACAAGTCCGTGAAGACCAGCCAGCTATTTATTTGACAGGAGCCAATCATGAGCTGTAAAAAAACTCACGACAAGCTTGTCAACCAATTGGAAAAAAGGAGGTCAGGGGGTCATTACGCAATATACAGTCTGACTCACAGTGTCTTCTTACAAAGAACACTAAACTCATCAAAAGGCAACTTAACGCTCAAAAGGTATACCTAATAAATATACAAACATATACCAAAATTAGTTTAAAATTGAAAAAAAATGTCCAACATTTTCAAGTTTTGCCATATGCATTTTGTCTTTTTTGTTTGTTTGTTTGTTTGTTTTGTCTGCATTTTGCATTTTGCATTTTGTCTGAGTAAAGCATTTCATTGGCGGACAAGCATCATAGAAAATGGATGGATGGCGCTGCAGTGCTGTCTCTGTCCACCAAAGGGAGCCAGAGGAGCCTGGAGCCCAGAGGGGGGCTGACGTCATTGCAGCGGCCCAATGAATGCGTCGCTTAGAAGCAATTCATTTTTCTGCTTTTGTAACATTTTTTGTTTCAGTCCAAAAATATCATACACATTTTATCATTATTTTTCTCGTCTCGTTATCACATCTACAAAAGCAAATAACAGGGTTGCCATGCACTCTGGAAAACCCGGGAATAACTGACCATTTTTCCAGTCATGGAAAATCAGGAAAAAAAAGTCCTTGAAACAGTGAAGTTATCCTAGAAAATGATTTCTCCCCCCCCCCCCCCCCCCCCCCCCCCGTGCCTTGTGAACGCAAATGAGTTAACAGTGAAGTAGTGTTTGTCTGTTGTCGCCTTATCTTCTGGGAAACATTAAGGCACAGCGCTTCTCTGCTTCTAGCCGGCACAGCGCCCCACGTGGCACTACCACCAGCCAATCAAATTTGCATTTCCACTTGAAGCGGTACTTCCGCCCAGTGCTTCCAGTTGACTTTGTTGCCAGATTGAGCCACTTTGCAGTCCCCCTAGAGAGACAAAACTAGCAAGTGTAAGTTAAAAAGCGTTGCTGGTAGCTTGACTCATATGACTTCATACTGTAACTTGTCCTTATAGCAGCTGAAAATATCCTGGAAAATAATTTCAAGGAAACAGTGGGAACCCGGAAATAACCGCTGGGGTCTGAAGTTACTGCCGGGTCAAAAAACATTGGCATTAACAGCTGTGGCTCTAGGCAACGTACTGATGTAGTTTTTTTTCATTTTTATTAACTCCACAAGATGTCAGCAGCCGCATGAGTCAGCAATATAGTAATAATAATACTAATAATGATTCTTGTATTGGTTCATCCCCACAAGTTAAAGCGGTGCTGGGACTCATGTAAATAGCAGCTATGGATATGCGTTTATGTACACAACACCTATGCTTTCAGGTGTTTAAGTGCCTCTACTATTGTGTGAAAAAGAAACACAAAGCACGTACACAAAGGTTCAACACAATCAGAGTGCTTTTTATCCGCAGAGGTGTGTTCCACAGGTGGAACATATGGAGCTTTTTTTCCTGGGAAGAAAGAACGAGTGCCTATCGTGACGTGACTGACAGTCCACTTTGGGGTGCGGCGCTGTGGCATTTTATGAACTTTTCTTGCAAGCGAAAGCCAAGTGATGGACATTATGGCAGCGTAACGCCTATAATTTGAAGAACTAAACAGCTCAGGTTGAAGTGGCTCAAATGGAGTCGAGATGATGATTATTATTAGGGTTTCTTTTTGCTCAGGGTCCTGCTGGACAACCCCTTGCTTTGCTCATGTGACCTCCACTGGCTGCAACACTGGCAGCGAAGCGACCGCGGCGACCTGGACAACCAGATGTTGACTTGTCTGTCCAGCGGACAAGAAGTTGTGCTCAACACTTTGGTCATAGACAACTGCAGTGAGTTGAGCGTCACGTGACCTGGTCTGGCATGTTGCCAGGAAACAAAGAGGAGCGTTTGGGGGTCTCTTATACGCGTTTGCTGTCTCCTGCGCTGCTCTCAGGTCTGCCGGAGGTGACCATTCTGCCCTCCAACAACAAGGTTCAAGAAGGAGGGAACCTGACATTTGAGTGTCATGTCACAGCAAGTCCCACCCCTCAAGTGAGATGGCGAACGGAGGCTCTCCACTCCCGCTTCATTGTCCAGGTAACGCAGACTATTCAGTACTAGATGTATGCAGGACATAAGTGTTCCAAAAGCTGAGAATGTACATCTCAAGCAGGAGAGGATCTGGGGCTCCACGCTGGAGGTGGTCCTCTACCTCACCAACGTCTCGTCCAGGGACCACCTGCACAACCTGACCTGCGAGGCTGAGAACCAAGCTGGTCCCGGGGAGGACATGGTGCAACTGGACATCGAGTGTAAGTCCTCTTAAAAGCGCATGCAAGGCTGAGACTACATGTCCCAGAATGCACTGCAAAACGGGAGAAACACCTCCTTTGAGACGCTGGTGTGGTGTCAGGATTCTTCCCATTGGAAACAATGGGAATAGAATTCATCTGTTGATCTGTTTTGTTGTCATAAAACCTTTGCTAATCGTACGGGCAGGTTAAAAGTCACATATACAAGTGTAAAAAGAAGTTAACCACCATGATTTGCAAAACAGCAAAGCTGTCAATTTACCGGTCAATCTACGTTCCTACCCTCACCTATGGTCATGAGCATTGGGTAGTGACCGAAAAGACGAGATGGCGGGTACAAGCGACCAAAATGAGTTTTCTCCATAGGGTGGCTGGGCTCTCCCTTAGATGTAAGGTGAGAAGCACTGTCATCCGGGAGGTCATTATATATAAGAGTATAACAATATAAGTCTGACTCACAGTGTCATCTTACTAACACTAAACTCATCACACAGCAACTTAACAGTCAAAATGTATACCCGAGAAATATACAAACATGAACTCTTTTCAAGTTTTCCCATAATGCATTGCGTCTGAGCAACACATTAATTGGGGCGCTGCAATGACATCAGCCTCCCTCTTGGCTCCTCTGGCTCCCTCACGTGAACAGAGACAGCATTGCAGCGCCATCCACCATTTTCTATGCTGCTTGGCCTCCAATGAAATGGTTTGCTCAGATGAAATGCATTGCGGGAATTTTTTTTCTTTTAATATTTCATTTTAAACTCGTATTGGTACATGTGACAGTTAAGTTGCTGTGTGATGAGTTTAGTGTTGTTTGTAAGATGACACCCTGAGTCAGACTGTTATGTTGAGTAATAACATCCTCCAATTTCCAAAGGGTTGACAAGCTCGTCGTGAGTTTTTTCATAGCTCATGATTGGCTCCTGTCAAATAAAGAGTTTTATGCCATTTTATGATGTGTACACGTGCAATTTATGTATTCACAAATCTGTTTTTCTCTCTAAATTTGGTGAGTGCGGCTTATACACCGGAATTTACATGATGTAACTGTCAAGGAACAATCACGTGAGTTATATAACAAGGCTTTATTCGAGCCAGCTTACCGTGGGTTTTGACTTTGTGGATTATTTTTCAGTCTTTGTGTTGATTTCTTTTGTGGGGTGAGGGTTAAGATCTGTAACCGTTGAGGAGCAATCGCTTCCTAGTCAGTCATTCTATGGCTCAGCTACACATGTGCTTGTTTCTGGTGACCCCCCCGTAAGTTGTAAACCTAGGGGATGCATTGACATTGCCTATGCAGACATTATAGAGGTTCTGCAGTAATTGCAAGCTAGTGTATACACGGCACTCTGATCCAGAAAGGTGGAAACCTTGCATCGCTGCTTTGTCTGTCATATAAAGCTGCACGCTTGGGAGCTCAATACGCGCTCTTGGGTAGCCTAATGGGGGTCGGGGCTGAGGGCTCTCCGGGGGCCGTCTCTCCGCGGGCCGTCTCTCCGGTAAAGGCAGGGTGGATTGTCAAGAGAAAAGCAGAATGCGGCACACTTATCCTTCCCAAATGGCCCTTGTACAAATAGAAGTGCGCTCCCGCCATGTTTCTAATGGAGCTCTCTGTCGTCTGCCACTCACTCTGGCAAGCAATAATACAATAATATAGCGCCATGTGACGTACAGCAGCTATGTCTGCCCATTTAATGCTCAGGATACGACGGAAGGACAAAAGGAAAGCAAACTCGCCTTTTTAAAGAACCTCCGGCCGCTGTTTTTTGCTCGCTCTCAGACACATTAGTCCGAAAGTTGCAGAACTCCCCAACCCAAAACATACTGAGATGCATCAGTAATGCATTACTGCCAATAATATCATATATCATCTGCATCTCAGTGACACTCAGAAGCCAAACGGAGCAAAGGGGCGCCAATCAGCTGAGGCCGATGCACGAGCATCCAGGGACAGATAAGGAGCGTCAGGAAAATGGCTCTGATAACCTCGCTCAGATCCGATTTGAGTCTCGCCTAATGGACTTTTGCCTCCTACTCCGGAAAACCGCTTCATCTGCAGTGATTGGCAGGCCCTGAATGCGCCGGTGCAGCCGATCCATCAACATCAGCCCCACTGGTGGACGGACGCTCGTTAACCGCCAGCCCTTTAATTACCCTTAATTACCTCCCAGAACAATGGGTGTTTACTGCTGAGTGGCTCGCCCTGCCAATGATTCGTTGCGCTAGTGTGGCTCCCCTTGTTTTATTTCTGCCGCTTTTAAACTTTGAAATAAGTAGAAAAACCCTATGCAGGAGAAAATGCATGTCAGTTCATTGGCTTTTTATTTGTCCTCAACGTTCAATAGATGGAATTCTAGCCTAGCATCGCACGCCTGCAGTGAAAAAGCTCAACTACCATTGCTCACGGACGCAAATCGACTCGTTAAATATGACTAACCGCCCTCTCCAGTATTCAGCAACCCCCAACGCCCAGAGTGCAGTACTTTCTGACGTGGGGAGGGGGGGGCCACAGGTCAACAACAATGAGGGGTCGGAACGAGGGGTCTCTGCACTTGAGTGTCTCCTCCCTTCGATCCAAAGGAGGCCATTTCCTGTAACTTCACGTCTCAGCGCAGCTTCCAGGTAGCTTTTGTGGTTGGGGCCACATGTTGACCCCAATTCATTATTCATAGCGGGTCGGCGCAGGTTTGAAACGCAGATGGACGACATTGATTCATGGAAACACGAATGGCAAGGTTGCGCCGGTGGAAACTCCAAAAGTTGTACAATTACGGAGTTTAACCAACATTGTCTGGGGAAAAAAAGGATCGACTCTACCAGTGAGTTGTGCTTTTTCTTTGCCTTTTTTGTGTGACCAGTGATGGCAAAGAGGAAATGTGATGATAACCATAGAACAGGAAGTTGAATTTATTTATGGCCAATGAACTGCACTGCTGGGAACAATGCATTGTGGGTTAAAATAGATGTTTTTTATTTTAAACTCGTATTGGTACTTGTATTGTATATTTCTTAGCTACCTTGTGAGTGTTAAGTTGTGTGATGATTTTAGCCTTCTCTCTAAGATGACACCATGACTGTTATATTGAGTCATGACCTCCTGTGATTTCTGATGGGTTGACAAGCTGGCCGTGAGGTCCCTTATAACTCGTGATTGGCTCCTACCAAAGAGAGAGCTACGTTTCCCTAATGACTTGCGAGCGGCACAGTATTTAAACGATGTCACGAGATTAGGACACGGTCGTAACTGCAGGGTTCAAAGTTTAAGAAAAAAGCAGCAGCTTATACACAGGAAATTACGGTAAGTAAAATAATAAAACCATTAAAATAAATGATTCATTATTTAAAAACTACCATAAAAATGAGAAGATTTTACACATGTTTCTGTTTCAACAGACAAACGTTTCAGACAAACATTACCTCAAATGGCCAAAGTATCAAAGTATCGATATTTGAGGAGCTGGTATCGAATGTGATATTTCAGTATCAATTCGCACATCACTACTGAACAGAAATCAGTTATGACTTACATAGACAGAAAACATTTCTCTGGGACGTTCAAAATAAAGGTAATGCACTTCAACAATTGCGCTCAATGCTAGTGTACATTGGAAATCCCATATACGGGCTAGCGATTAGCATTAGCGATTTACTTCACCTCCAAATGTGACAACTCATTTGACATTAAAAGGCAAAAAATGGTAGGTTTCTTTGTTAGAATAGGATGTTAGAATGCTCCAGTGCGTGGTTTACAAAAGCAAATAACCGCCCTGGTCTCTAATTACCATTAAAAACTGTGGCTGTAGGCAACCTCGTGATGTCATTTTTTTTTCTGAAATGAACTCCATATTTGAAGTATCATGAGGAGCTTTATATACCTCTGTGTGCGCTTTAAAGTGCTGCTACTCAGCTGCTAACAATCAACTCATCAGCGCTAGTAATGCTGGCTCAGCAATACAACATTGGTTCTGTTGCTGCTGATGAAAGAGAGCTAGTGTTTAGGGTATGTTGTCAGGCAGCGTCTCCAGCTATCTTTGTCGCCTCCCAACAGTCGGTGCCAAAATCCTCTACCTGCGGGACGCCGTCTCTCAGCACCACTGGTGCTTCCCCTTTGCCGTGGACGGCAACCCGGAGGCGAACATCAGCTGGCTGTACGAGGGCAAAGAGCTGACAGAGACGACCTACGTGTACACGCAGATCATCCCCGACTCCACCGACGGCTCGGAGAAGCACGGCTGCCTCTTCCTCAACAAGCCCACCCACATGAACAACGGCCAATACACTCTGTTGGTGACAAACAGGCTGGGGAGGGACAATGCCACGGCCAACGGGGATTTTATGGACAACCCCTTTGACCCGTTTGATCCGGAGGGGATCATTCCTGGTGAGTTCTTATCTCATCCTAATCGTATTGTTTCATTGATCGCTAACGTTTGACTGCATGAGCCCAATTATTTCGCAGTGAAAGCCGTAAAGTGGACCTGATGATGCACTCAAGAGGCTCATCTAGTTTGAGATGGGAATTGTGATAAATACACTTCAAAATGCAAAACGTAGAAATGGCAGTGAGACACAAAAGTAAGCAATTTATTGCAAACAAGCATTAAAGCGAAATAGGCTGTTCATCAGCTGATCAAAAGTTTAAAACCATAGCTAAAAAACCTGAAACCCCCCTTAAAATAGAAATAAAATGTTGAAAAAAGGAGTCACTAATGAGTAGCTGTGCCATTTTTCTTAATCACCTCCAAAATGGGTTTGGGAATGCTTGATGCCAGTGTTTCCAGGAGGCTGGTGGGAAAGTTGCTCCAGGTGGTGAAGATGGCTTCACGGAGGGCATCCACTGTCTGGAACTGATGTTCATTTTTGTAAACTTCCTTTGCCATTCTTCCATGTTGTTGTTCTCCACTGAATTTAGATCAGGGAAACATGCAGGATGGTCCAAAAGAGTGAGCTTATTCCTCTTTGTCAGACGGGCATTTTGAAGTGCAGCATTACAGCAGGGATGCCCCCTGGAACATCTCCACATAGGCAACTGCCGTTTGACGCCCCTGCACAACCTGAAGCTCCATTGTTCCATTCAATACAAAAGTAGCCCAGATCATGCCCAGATCACCACTGTGCCGTGCAGAAAACATCTCTGGTGGGATCTCTTTGTCATGCCGGTAACGTTGGAAGCCATCAGGACCGTCAAGGTTCCAAACAGGCAATTTTGTGGCGTTGGAGACGAGGCCTTCGAAGACCTTCTTAAAAGCCTGCTTGGCGTCTGATGGTTATTGGACTGCACTCGGCATCGGTACCAAGCTTAATTTGGGCCGAGGATGGTCCCGTGTCTTGACGAACAGACAATAGGATCCTCCAGCTCAGGGACGGCGACATATTTTTGGGTGTACCACTTGACTTTTTTGTTCCATAGCCTTCAGGGCCCGTATTCACAAAGCATCCTAAGACTAAAAATAACTCTTCGTGGTGTCACTCTTAGGAAAATCCGTGGAGTCTCAGGTTTTTCTTTGGATTTTTACTTTCTAAGATAAAAGTTATTCACGAAGCGGCTTAGGCCACAAGAGAGCTCCTGAGGAGGACTTTGAAGAAGCCTAAGAGTGGCGTAAACAGACAAGATGGTGGAAAGACGGTGAGAAAGGAGCGATATTCTCGGTCTGGTAAATGACAGTGATTTAATGACACGCTACCGGCTCGATCGTGCGGGGATGATGTTTGGGGTGGACCTCATCAAGGATGAACTTACTAGTCCCACTCGGGCTTTCACAGCCTCGTATCGTTAGCAACCACAGGAATGGCTGACAGCTGAGTCTGCGTCCAACGTTAATATCAAATACATTAAGTAGTAAAATTCCCAGCATATCAATAAAATGGGCATGTGAATGAGGTACGCTGAAACATTTTGAAGCTGAGTCATAATTAATTTAATTTTGCCGAGTTTCATCATCATGACATAAAATTAACGTCACAATTCTACATTTCTTAATACAGTTCAAGTGTAGTGATTTTACTGTCATTACGAGCAGCTCTTTTGGTCTTCCCTCCTTTTTGTAACAACCAATCACAGCTCTTAGAAGACTGCATCATACCTAGCAACGGGGTCAACCACACCGCCTCAATAAGATAAAAGTTTCTGTCCCCTCCTTGCTCTCCAGGAACTTCCTTCATCACTCTTAAGCTAAGGAATGTTTCGGCTAAGTTAGGAGCTCTCTGAGAGGACTCTGGGAAGTTTTACCAATACAGTCTCGGGACGTTTGATGAAGTTTCAAAGGACTGTCTTACTGCGTCCAACCTCAGCAGCAATGACGCGCTGCCAGAGGCCTTGCTTACGCAGGTCAACAATCCCACCGTGTTCAAAGAGAAAAAGCTTTTTTGCCTTTGCCATCATGACAGTGTCAATACCAGAAAATGACACTGAATTTACATTTTTGACAAGATTTTGCCTCTTAAAGGCTGTAAATTGCGGGCGTGAATGATTGTTGTCCATATGCGCCCTGCGAATGGCTGGCGACCAGTCCAGGGTGTCTGTACCCTGCCTCTCGCCTGAAGTCAGGTGGGATAGGCTCCAGCGTACCCCTGTGATCCTGAGGATCAGCGGCATAGAAAATGGATGGATGGAAGGCTGTGCTCTTAAACGTTTGATCAGCTGATGAACATTCTGTTTCACTTGAATACTTCTTTGCGATGAGTTGCTTACTGTAAACCTTTCTTTGTCTCACTGCCATTTCTTCTTTTCGCATTTTGAAGCTCTACGTAGAACCCCCTTAAGGTCCAACTTTGCAAAATGTACATTCTTGCTATATTTCGACTGGTCTTAACATTTTGATCAGGAGTGTATGTCAAGGCTCTGCACTCTATTTAGTGTGTTTCTATACTTCATTTGTGCTCTTTGCTCCCTCATGCTAGTCCTCAATGTGGATCCAAGTGAGTCTTCATCACATTTTCCTTCCACCGAAATGCCTGATTTGCTTGACATCTCGCCATTGCTTCTCCTCAGTTCCCACAAACAAATCCGACATGGACGTCACAGAGAACCTGGAGAGTCGAGTGTTTGTGGTACGCACGTGTTGCCATTGTCATGACGATGATGATGACAGTTCATTGGCCATGATGAATGCTTTGTTCCAACAGGTGTCTGTGGCTGTGGGTCTGGCGCTGTTTGCCTGCGTCTTCCTGCTCGTCACCGTGTTGGTTATCAACAAATGTGGCCAAAACTCCAAGTTCGGTATACACCGTAAGTCGACACGCAGCACGTGGCGACACGTGCCGTGACGTTGTTAAGCAGAGCATGATGACCTCCTTTGGGAAAGAGTTGTCCAAGATGATCAGGAGCCCAGACACAAATCGTGTCACTGTCAACTGTCGTTTTGCATCCCATAAGAGTGAAACCATTCTTGTCTCGGAAGACGCTTCTCCTCTCATCCGAGCGTGCTTCAGCAGTTCATGCTCAAAGACTAGACAGGACAGCTGTAGTCTGAGGGGATGGTGTGGGAGTTGTCCTCTCAGGTAGACGCATGCCCAGTCAACAACGGTTTCACTCTTTGGCCGTGCAAAACAGCAGTCGTTGCCAATGACTGAATGCCCGGAGAATACAGTGGCCTGCATGAATGAGAACACTCATTGGCTGGGGTGCGGCTCTCTCACCTGACCTCGGCCCTTACCTGTAAAACTGTGAGTGGAAATCTGACTAAAAGTCTGCATCCGCCAGAAACCCAAAATGTGCGTAAGGACAAAAATATTCAGACCCATTCCCGCAATTTGTGCTACACAACTCCACTCCACGTCACGCCCTCTTCACGCCTTCATTTCGCCATCAAAGTGCCTCAGGAATGCGGCGTCCATATTTAATGATCCTTGATTGCATTTCGCTCGGTCCTTCTGAATCATGGCTGCTGAGAAGCTGCTGAGAGCTGGAGGCCCGTAGGAACTTCAGAGGACACAGCAGTGGTGTAACAAGCGGAAGATGAGCGAGTCCCGTCAGTGGAACGGGGCGCACGCACCGTGGTAGAACTAAAAAAAAAAGTGGTGGGATATCAAAGCACACATTTCCATTTTTGGTGAGCATGTTCCTACATTTTTCCTAAATGATACCACATTTTAGATGAACATAAGCTGAGCAATTTCATTTCAAGGTGGACGCAATGACTCAAAGCAGGGATGAAGTTAAGACAAAAATATTTAACTGAATGGTGACATTAACACCATCAAAATATGATCTATATTATCTTTTGTTATGAGGAACTAATGCATGTTATTTCAAAACACAACAAAAGAAAAGCCCTTCATTTGTGGAAAAGGAAAGAGGAAGTTTACGCACACGGCCGTGACACTGTCCACACAAGTAAAGGCGGTGCATGGTAAATAAATGCTGCTATTGATGACGTACTTGACATATGCAACCATCTTATTTATTTATAAACCATCCAAAGAAAAGTGAGAAAGCGCACTAAGGACACATTAGGTGTGGGTCTTGTAAACTTAATCCCGAGAATTATTTGACAACCTGATGTTTGGTATGATTAATATTAACGGAACACATAATATTATTACATAATGATATCATAATAACAGCACTTCCCACAAGTCAATAACGGTGTGATGTTTTCATGCAATGATGGATGAAGTTTATTTCTAATGTATGATTTCTCATCACCACTTAAAATGTGCGTCTCCAAAAGGTGGCGCGGCGGCGCCCACCGTCAAGTTGTGTTTTTATAGCTAACACACTTTGTGTGCACAACGGTGGCCGCAGATTTTTGGCCCATTTTGTGCGGTCGCAAGCTTTCCAAGTGAGGGCCCGGAGCTGCCCTGAGGCAAAACTGAGAATACAACATTGGCTGTGCATAGGTTGCTTCAGTGTTGTGCACTGTACTTGTTCATAAATGACCGTGTGGTCAAAAGTTATGTTTGCCTTTCCACTCTCTCATGCACTCCGAATCATTGTTAAAACTGGGGGTGGGAGGCGGATTAAACAAGCTGCGCTTCTTCCGACTGCTTTGGTATATGGTGACTGAAGCTGCATGAGCGGTCAGCAGCTTCTTTTATCTCTGCATGCGCTTTAAAACGTCGGTGTGAAACTCATGCCGTTGATAATGAATCAAAAGGGTGAGTTTGAGTTGATTTTCCTTCTACTGCTGCGTGATTATTCCATCATCTAGTGTGGTTGCGGCTAGAAGGCCGTGCTCGGCGGGAAGACTGACTGAGATGGCCGAGCTGTAACTTTGCACACATGCGCGTGTCAGCCGGCCTAAAGTGCCTTAATTACTGTAAGAGAGCAGAAAACCTCCCTTGGCTATCACCATGTGGTGCAAGCCATTAAAGATGATGGATGGAGGGATGGATGGACGGACAAACCAGCCGCCTCCCTCCTCCTCCTCCTCCTCCTCCAGCATAGAGCACACATTTACACTTGTGGCTCTGGAAGTGCCTAAGTGGTTCTGATTGCCTAAGTGGACTCCATCTTCTCTCCATCAGCTCTTGCTCCCTTTTGTTGTTCCATTCTGCAGCACGTTGGACCCTGGAGGTTCTGCGGTTTGCCCGGCAGAGTGGAGTCGGACTACTGTATTTAGGCCCCCGTTCCTTTGGCCTTTATTGCCAACTGTCGTCAGAGTGGCCTCACGTGCGGTCTTTATCCTGGCTTCAATGTGCCCTGATTGCCACGCTGATTATTAATTTGACGCCAACAAACCCAAATAGGCGGCAGAGACGGTTGATTCCTCCAAAGAAGTGGGACTGATTCCGAACGGCGTCATGTTTCAGAGCAATCACAAGCGCTTGGAGGCTGATTAGGAGGCGCTGCTTGTTTACGCCATCTTCCTGCTGTCATCAGGCTCGTCCGTGTTGGGCACCGAGGACGACCTGGCCGTGTCGCTGCGGTTCATGAACTTCGGAACCAGCCCGCCTTCCTCCGACGAAGACTCGGGCCTGTCGAGCTTCGTGGAGAACCCGCAGTACTTCTGCGGCATCATCAAGGACAAAGACATGTGTGAGTGGTGCTGAATCCACCTGCGTGCGCACACCAAGCCCAGGGGGGTCTGTAGTGTGGCCTGGGGGGGCGTTTCAGGCCCACAACTTATAGCTTATTAAAAAAATTATAATAATAAACATGACCTGCATCAAAATGTGATGAAGAAATGGAAAATATGATGACGTATTGAATCGTACCCCGGAAATACTCGAACAGTCAGACCTCGCTTTTTATACGCCCCGTTTTTTGCTTGATTCAGGTTTTGAAGAAAATGTTCGCAAACAAACTAGTTTGTGAAAAGTGAAATGGAGTGCCTAAAAGAAGCACCCTACATGTTGCATTTTTTATTGAGCGGGACTCCTAAATAACCCACCATGGGGCCAAAGGAGGTGTCATGTGGCAGCAGTTTGGACGACTATTGAATTCAATCTCGCCGGGATGTACTGGAAGCCCGCATCACCGATAAGTTCCACCCATTCCTTATTTGGGATTATTTCGTATTGTTTTCCGCATGTAAAACTATAATTATTCTCTATAAAATTTATTTTTTGTTTATATTTTTGGGTGTCTGGAACAGATTTACATTTTCTCAAAAGACAACCTCTTTGGCAGCGGCCATTTTCAATGATTTTGACTGATCTTTCGAGGCACACAGAATATTGTTTTTCTATGGTTATATAAACATGGAACCCACCAAAAGAAAGATTAGACTCCCGTCTTTCATCAGAAAAAAAAAAGTTTTTTGTACCTTTTTCCGTTCTTTAGTAATCAGCAGTAGAACTTAGGTAAGTTTCAGGAAAATATCAGTTCCCAACTACAAAAGGGAGAAAACCAGCTTGCTTTTTGTGAAAAGATGCATTTCAAGCATAACTTTGACAGAAATGTTTTCCTTTTGTGACAGCTCAAATATCTAAACAACTATACAACTATAAAAAGGGTCTGTTTTCCATCAAAATAGCAATTTATTTACAAATATAACACCATGAGCTATTTACCGTTTTCACATTTGGAACTGAACTGTGTGTGTGCACGTGTGTGCACACGTGTGCATGCATTAAAATTTCCCTCCAATGCGTAACCTGCACGCCGCACTCCTCCACGCTGCCCACATGGTCTCTGCCGAGCTCGTATCAAATGCACCTCTGCCACCTTGTGGCCGTTTTTATGGCTTAAAATTGCCCTGAAGTGAAATGCATTAGCGGAGAGTTGCGTCATCACCTCTTTTAGCCTCTCGTGTAAAAGACGTATAAATACGTTGTTGGATCCGGCGTTCGGCTTCTAAAAGCGTATGACTATGTCTGTGGTGTTGATTGGA
The DNA here is from genome assembly GCF_027744805.1 of Dunckerocampus dactyliophorus. Classification (NCBI taxonomy): domain Eukaryota; kingdom Metazoa; phylum Chordata; class Actinopteri; order Syngnathiformes; family Syngnathidae; genus Dunckerocampus; species Dunckerocampus dactyliophorus. The sequence goes on from NC_072825.1 coordinate 2,156,707, forward strand.
TTTCCTTTGGGAAAAATTGCCCCGGTTTTCGTCTGACCTTTTGGAACGAATTAATGACGAAAACCGAGGCAAACCTGTTTTTTCTTTGTACACGTCAACTTAAACATACGTTGGATTTGGATTTTTACATATTTCCGTGAAGAATATCAAAGTTTTGGAGTATTTGGCCTATACTGGAAAAACCGGTGTCACCTCGCCAACCCGATCCATCCATCCATCCATCCATCCATCCATCCATCCATCCATCCATCCAGCCATCCATCCGTCCATCCATCCAACCACCCATCCATCCATCCATCCATCCATCCATCCATCCACCCATCCATCCATCTATCCATCCATCCATCCATCCACCCACCCACCCACCCATCCATCCATCCATCCATCCATCCATCCATCCATCCATCCATCCAGCCATCCATCCGTCCATCCATCCAACCACCCATCCATCCATCCATCCATCCATCCATCCACCCACCCACCCATCCATCCATCCATCTATCCATCCATCCATCCATCCACCCACCCACCCACCCACCCATCCATCCATCCATCCACCCACCCACCCACCCACCCACCCATCCATCCATCCACCCACCCACCCACCCATCCATCCATACATCCATCCATCCATCCACCCATCCATCCATCCATCCGTGCATTCTCTATGTCGTTATTTTGTAGCAAGCCTAAACCCCCAAAATGGCAACATTTCATTTAACAAACACAATAAACGCCACTCAGAGCACCCCCCACAGAGATTCAAACCCTCCTGCTGCTGACTGCGCTAACCACCGGGCCGCCGTGCCGCCTATTCAACACCCGAAATAAGTCCCTTTCCCCGTCCAATCAGGTGTGCAGCACATCAAGCGCCAGGACATCGTGTTGAAGTGGGAGCTGGGCGAAGGCGCCTTCGGCAAAGTCTACCTGGCCGAGTGCGCCAACCTGAGCCCCGACTGCGACAAGATGCTGGTCGCCATCAAGGTGAGCGCGCTTGACTCTGCTGACCCGCTGCTTCATTGGAAACGAGGCAATCACAAAGACTTTCCTCAAGTGGCCGCTAAGACCAGATTGAACGTACTTTGCCAATCGTTCAGCATCTTCATTAAGACCACCAATATAGTCGTACAGGATATCATAAAGGGGGGGCGTAATATTCAGGGGCGTAATCTTCTCGTAATATTTATTCCCATAACATTTTGACTTTAGTCCCATGTTGCAATAACTTTTTCCCCAAACTAATTTTCCAGTTTTATTTTGTTCTGTTTGATCTGTTATTCTATTTTTTCTTAGATCAGCTGTATGCCACTAAAACGACATCATTTTTCTTCATAACATTGAGTGAAATTGCAGCTTTTTTCTCGTTTTTTCTCCTGATATTTTGACTTTATCTCGTAAAATTACAGCTGTTTTTTTTCCATTTCTACTTTTCCTGCTATTTCAACTGGCTTCGTGTAAATTTTCCTCTGGTAATTCTGACTTTATTATTAATATTTTGACTTTATTTTTGTGACATTATAACTTTTTCCGCAACCAAATTTGACAAAAATTACAACTGTTTTGTTTGTTTTTCATGATATTACAACTTAAAAAAACGTCTTTCTTTAATATTTCAACTGTTTGCTACTAAAATGACATTATTTGTCCTCATAATATTACTCTGTTATTCTTGTACAAATGCGACTTTTTTCTCTTAATATTTTGACTTGTAAAATGACTGCTGATTTTTTCGTTTCTGCTGCTGTTGTTGTTTTTTGTTACATTTTACTTTAAGAATGTGCCACGGGCCACAAATGGCCCCCGGGCTGCAGTTTGGACCCCCCTGCTTGAAAGCAGTGTTGTTTTCCATGGAAAAAAGGCAGCCAAAAGCACACTTGATTCATCATAAAGCAAATCCAAGTGCAGAAACGTCCAGTGACGACATCCACTCATTGCTCGGATTCATTTTGCTGTTGCGTGGCCTCTTGTTGCTCGGCAGACTTCAGCCCAGTGAAGAAAAAACTCTTTTTTTTGCTGAGCTCCTGGAAAATTTCAATGAAAAGTTCAGCTGGGCAATTTTGAAACATTTATTTATTTTTTTTTCTACTATTTTTGTATTTATTTTAGTTTGTGAGATTTTGCTGCAATATTTTCCATACATGTTTGAAAATTCACACAAATTGGGAGACCAAAGTGACTGCAAAAACAATACAATAGTGACCATGAATGTAATATTTATAGAAATAATAATAAAACTATCATATTTTAGGTAATAAAGCATTTTTCACCACAGTGCCATCTGCTGGATCTGGTAGGATAATGCACCTATTAGCATTAGCATAGCATATTGTGAAATCTGTTTCAAAGTGAATCATTTTGTAGTTCTGAAGGTGCTCAACATACCTGTAAAGGAGTTACCATGGCAACGAGAGGCTCATACACACGTTCTGTTGGCCTCAGACGCTGAAGGACGCCAACGAGTCCACCCGGCAGGACTTCCAGAGGGAGGCGGAGCTGCTGACCGTGCTCCAGCACCAGCACATTGTTCGATTCTACGGCGTGTGCACCGACGGAGAGCCGCTGGCCATGGTGTTTGAGTACATGAGGCACGGCGACCTCAACCGCTTCCTACGGTACGTTAACGTTCAAACTCACGGGTCACGGGTGAGCTGGAGCCTGTCCCAGGGACACATACCTGCCTCTCCAAAGATAATAATGCTGACTTTTGATTGGAGTTTGCTTTACATCAGGGGTGTCCAAATGTTTTCCAGCGACGGCCACATAGCGAACTACAAAAGCACTTGGCAAGCACAGACCTCCGCCAGGCGCCATAGTTCCCCCATATTCCATATTTAGATTGCTAATGTTAGCATGCTAAAACATAACACGATAGTGCTAAGTCTTTAAAAACCTATGAAAATGGATAAAAATGCTACTATGTTAATGTTAACATGCTAGCCATGCTAACATTAGTATATTAACACGTAACATAATAGGGGAAAGTGTTTACATACAGTATGTGTCTAGCTAACATGCTAATTTTAGCATGCTAACACCGAGCATGATCGTGCGAAGTGTTTATATGTGTCTACCCATGAAAATAGCTAAAAATGTTAGTATGCTAGTGTTAGCATGTAGCAATGCTAACACACTAGTCTTAGCATCTTAACACCTAGCATGATAGCAGAATGTACCAATGGGTTGAGGATTTTGATGTTGGAAAGGTCTGAATGGGTTGAGGAATGTGGCAGTAGGAGCAGGTGATAATAATTGGTTGGAAGGAAAAGGGGGAATTTTGAATTGTGAATTTACAACGTAATTTTACAAAAATTACAACTTTATTTGTTGTTTTCTTCGTTTTTTGTAATATTATGACTTTAAAAAAAAATCCCGTCTTTCCTTAATATTTCGGCGTTATGGTCCTAAAATGATGTTATTTTTCCGCATAATATTATGACGTTATTCTCGTAAAATTGCGACTTTTTTGTTAGATTGCAACGTTTTTCCTTTTAATATTTTGACTTTATTCTTGTAAAATTACTGCAGATTTTTCCATTTTTGCTGCTGTTGTTGTTTTGTTTTAAAAATTAAGCAGATGGCTCCCGGGCCGCAGTTTGACCACCCGTGCTGTACGGCATCACACTGAACGCTGTTTCTAATGTTTTGTCCCCCATGTAACCGAATTAACAAACTGGGCAATTAGCGCTCGATCGTCACCTGGGAAACATCTGCAAGCTCAGTTGGCGGACGCCGCCTGACGCCAGGTGTCCTCCCGCGCATTTCCTGGAACGCCCCACAATGCAGCTGCCGTCCCGCCCCGCCACCTGCCTGCTAAACTAATAGTGACCAACGTGGAGGCGCGCCGCCAACGGCTGGCTCCTTTCGGGTGGAGTCGGACGTGAGCGTGGGCGTTCAGCAGCGCTCCAATTGCATTATCGCCAATCAATCGTGGGCGTATTATAGGAGTCGCGTGTTTTCTATGAGCCGCCCTCGACGGCCACGTTTGTTCAGAAGAAAGCTTCAGTCTGCTCGATCAGGCCGTTGATCTTCAACATGTCTGAAGAAGTGGTGGTAGTGGCACAAGCCGGCATGCTCTCTTCTTGCTCCTCTCACAAAAACCCTCCGTTGTTTACCGAAACGAGCACGTTAGCTTGTTTAAAGACTCCAAATCACTCCTGTCCAAAGTCCGGTCGTGAGGTCTTCTGCGTTCTTTGCCGGCGACCGGCGTAGTTCTTCAAAAATAACATCAAAAAAGGGCCGATTAGGGCAGCAGAGGAAAGAAAACAGGAAAAGAAATGTTCAGTTCAAGGATACAAGAGCATTGGCATGGATTTGGATATTCAAGATGAATTTTTGTACAATTGCAAACTCAAACCAGCGCATGTTAGCTTCCTTGAAGAGATTCGGTCCTGTCAGTAACTACAGAAACAATCGTGTAAATCGTCTTTGGTGTTTCTAAACTCATGCGTTAGCTTCGTTAAAGGCTCAATTGTCTTTGATTGAAGACTCTGATTTTTCTTCAATAACATCAAAAATAGGAATGTTGGAATTGTTGAAGACCTAAAATTGTCTTTGGTGTTTACCAAAACTCGTACACTGCTTTCACAGATGACAAAATGATCTTCGACAGTTACAGAAATACGTACGTTAGTGTGACTGAAAAATGTAAGTTAACTGAAGATGCTCTAAATTGTCTTTAGTTTTTGCAAAAACGCGTACATTAGGGTTGAAAATGCTCATTTGTTACGTACGCTATGTTTGCTGAACCGTCGTCAGTAATTACAAAAACACGTACGCTAGCTTCATTGAAGACTCCAGTTTTATGTCAAAAAAATATGAATGTTGAAGACGTTGAAGTCTCTACATTGTCTTTGATGCTTACGAAAACGCGTGTTTAGCTCAGTCGAGTTTTCCGAAGCACGTACGTTTGGTTCACTGACGACTAAATTGTCTTTGACAAGTACGAAAACACGTACGGTGGCTTCATTGAAAACGTAAGTTAACTGGAAATGCTCTAAATCGTATTTGTTTTTTACAAAAACACGTACGTTAGAGTTGGAAACACTAATTTGTTATGTATGTTATTTTCGCTGACTTATCGTCGTATGCTAACTTGATTGAAGACTCAAATATTTCTTCAATAACAACAAAAATACAAATGTTGAAATTGTCGAAGACTTAAAATTGTCTTTGGTTTTTACAAAAACAGGTACGTTACTTTCACAGATGACGAAATGATCTTCGACAGTTACAGAAATACTTACGCTAGTTAGCTTGACTGGAAAAAGACGTTAACTGACGATGCTCTAAATTGTCTTTGGTTTTTACAAAAACGCGTACGTTGGGGCAGAAAACGCAAGTATGTTCACCAAAGACAATCGTCATCAGTAATTACGAAAGCACGCCAGCTTCATTGAAGACACCAAGTTTTCTTCGCTAATTGCAGAAATACGGTACACACATGTGACGTTACAAAAGCGCGTACGTTTGCGTCACTAAAAACTAACAACGTGTCGCCCATAGCGCTCACGGCCCCGACGCTCGCATCCTGGAGGAGTCAAAGATGCCGCCGCTGGGCGAGCTGACGCTGCCGCAGATGCTGCACATCGCCGCCCAGATCGCCTCGGGGATGGTCTACCTGGCGTCTCTGCACTTCGTCCACCGCGACCTGGCAACACGCAACTGTCTGGTGGGAGAAGGCCTGGTGGTCAAGATCGGAGACTTCGGCATGTCCCGGGACATCTACAGCACAGACTACTACCGGGTAATCATACTTGCTTTTTTTTCAAGACAACTTTCTGTCAACAGGATTCCGGTGTGTATGCTAGGCTACGTGCCACATGTTCAACAGCCGAAGTTTACCTCTTTAGCAACCAGCAGGGGGCACACTCGCCTCAGGCGCAGTAAAAACAAACAGACACAGCATAGCTATTAAAAAAAAAAAAAAAGAAAGAAAGTTCAGGATTTTTTTTAGGGTTTTAGTTTAAAAGTAGAGCTCGAAGCTAGCGTTTTTAAAAATAAATAACTAAAAAAAATGAATTTAAATTAAAATGTGATGCTTATACCTGGTGAAGTAAAAGTTTAGCTTTTTTTGTTTCAAATTTGTACTTTAGTTTAGTTTAAGCATAGCTCGAAGCTAGCTTTTTAAAATAAGCCAATAAAGGCATGAATTTAAAAAAATAATAATAAATTAAAATAATAAATATCATTTTATTTAAGAAAAGAATTGGCTGGAGTTAGAGGGTTTTTTGGGGGTTTTAGTTTAAAAGTACAGCTCGAAGCTAACTTAAAAAAAATAAAATAAAATAAAATAAATTAAAATTCAAACAAATTTTTTTTTTAATTATATTATTTATTAGTTTAAAAATTTTATTTTAATTTAAAAGTAGAGCTTGAAGCTAGTGTTTCAAAATAAATACATAAATGCATAAAACATGTAAATAAATAAATACAAATAATAAAAATTATTTTTTATTTAAAAAATATATGTATTTTTTTTAGGTTTTTAGTTTAAAAGTACAGCTTGAACCTAGCTTTAAAAAATAAAATAAAATAAATTAAAATTCAAGCAAAATATTAGTTTTTTTAGTTATTATATTATATATTAGTTTACATTTTTATTTTAGTTTAAAAGTAGAGCTCGAAGCTAGCGTTTCAAAATAAAGAAATACATTTAAAAAATGTAAAAAAAAAAATAAAAAATAATAAAAATAAAAAATTATTTTTCATTAAAAAAATGTTTTTAGGTTTTTGTTTTAAAGTACAGCTCAAGCTAACTTTAAAAAAAATAACTAAATAAATATTTAAAAAATAAATAAGAAAATAAGAACATATTTAATATTTAAATTCAAATGAAAGCAAATGAAAAACATAAACTAAAGAGATGATGCTAAGATAAGCTTTTAGCTGAAGTTAACGTTTGTTAATATATTAAATAAATCTACATAAAAGAATTTGCCAGATTAAAGTTTAGTATTAGTTTTCTTGGTGTTTAGTCTTTTTCAACATGACAGCTCATGTTGACTTGTTAAGAAAATGCGTTGACTTCATTGCGGAAAACCTGCTTTCGTTCCAGTTTTACAATCTCAAATTCTAATTTACAAAAAACAACAAAAAGTTGGATAAATGCCAGTCGCTATTTTAGCTTCCAGTAAAGAAACGCTAGCTTCTTTAGCACGAGAAGCTCTTTGTGTTCGACTCGTTTTACGTCCTAAAATGAGCAGCCGATGAAGAAGATGCCGTGACTCACCACTGCCCCTCGAGGAAGCAGGTGGTACTACAAGGCGAGGTGCATTGGCTGTAAAAATGTGTCATGTTGACTGAAAGTCTCTCTCGTGTTCTCCTGGCAGGTGGGGGGTCGCACGATGCTGCCCATCCGCTGGATGCCCCCGGAGAGCATCATGTACAGGAAGTTCACCACGGAGAGCGACATCTGGAGCTTCGGCGTGGTGCTCTGGGAGATCTTCACCTACGGCAAGCAGCCTTGGTACCAGCTGTCCAACAGCGAGGTGAGGCCGCTGAGGGGGAACACGTGAGGACCCTTTAAGGGTGGACGTCTGGACGCGGGGGACAAAATGTCCTAATCCGTGTGAGAAAACCAACGTCCGAGGTGATTTTGCAGCAGATTCCTAAAAACAGCAGAGTGCTCCCGTTGCAAAGAAGATTTTTGTGGTTTTGCAGTTCAGTACATTGTAGGGTTTTTGCAGTCGATTCCTAAAAACAGCAGAGTGCTTGTTTCGCATACAAGATCTTTGACTAGTATTTTTTTTTGCAGTAGATCCCTATAAACAGCTGAACATCCCTGTTGCGTAGAAGATCTTTGACTAGCGTTTGTTTTGCAGTAGTAAAGTAATAAAGTAATAAAGGTATCTATTTCTATATCTATATCTGAATATACAATATACAATATACATCTATATCTATAACTATATCTGTATCTATATCGATATCTACATGTATATCTATATCTATATCTGAATCTATATCTATATCTATATCTATATCTGCATCTACATGTATATCTACATGTATATCTATATCTATACCTATATCTATATCTGTATCTACATCTATATCTATATATATATCTATACCTATATCTATATCTACATATATATCTATACCTATATCTATATCTACATGTATGTCTATATCTATATCTACATCTCTATCTACATGTATATCTATATCTATATCTACATGTATATCTATATCTACATGTATATCTATATCTACATGTATATCTATATCTATATCTACATCTCTATCTACATGTATGTCTATATCTATATCTACATCTCTATCTACATGTATATCTATATCTATATCTACATGTATATCTATATCTACATGTATATCTATATCTACATATATATCTATACCTATATCTATATCTACATGTATGTCTATATCTATATCTACATCTCTATCTACATGTATATCTATATCTATATCTACATGTATATCTATATCTACATGTATATCTATATCTACATGTATATCTATATCTATATCTACATCTCTATCTACATGTATACCTATATCTATATCTACATGTATATCTACATCTCTATGTACATGTATATCTACATGTATATCTACATCTCTATGTACATGTATATCTATACCCGTATCTGTACGTAGTGTGTCTATAAGAAGAAGAGCTTGGTTGGAAGCGGAACATCTTGGTGTTTTCCAGCTGTCATTTCCGCTCGTGGCCACAGAGGGCGCTGTTGCTCAAAAAGGCAAAGTGTTTGTTTTTTAAAAAAAAAGAAAAGCATCCAAGCTGGAAAATCCAACGTTTGCTTCCCAGAAGGCGCATCCATCACGTATGTAACGCACGCCGCTCTCCCCCGCCCCCCGCAGGCCATCGAGTGCATCACGCAGGGCCGTGAGCTGGAGCGACCCCGTACCTGCCCCAAGGAGGTGTACCTGCTGATGCAGGGATGCTGGCAGAGGGAGCCCCAGCAGAGGATGGTCATCAAGGACATCCACGGCCGTCTGCTCGCCCTGGTCAAGAACCCCCCCGTCTACTTGGACATCCTGGGTTAGTGGGGGGGGGGGGCACTGTGTGTCAAATGTTTACTGTTACCGAAGTGATGAAAGGATGGGGGGCCACACGTGCGTTCATGGAGCAGTGATGGCGGGTCAGCTGGAGTTGCTTTTAGCTGGGACTGAAGCCCCCGCAGGCTTGGAGTGGAACCACACCTCCACAAGGGGGGGATTTTTACACAGCAGACGCTCTGATTTTCAACAAAGTTTTGATATGACTGACTATTTAAGAGGTGTGCAGTGCGTAGCGTAACGTGGGTGTCACACCACGACTATTTTTTAACTTACACGGACAAATATTAGCAGAATGTGTCCCGCCTTTGACCTGTAATCACGTTTGCTGTCAAATTTCTTGTATTTGTTGGACTCAAACTCACAAGTCTTTTACCGTATTTCCTCTAATAGTGGCCTCCGCACGACTTAAGACGATTAGTGCCTTCCTCCCCGCCACGAGGGCAAGAAACCAGGCGCTAACCGGCAACCGCGGTTCCAGGACGCATCATCCCGTTGCTAACCAAAACAGCAGCACCCGCTGAGGCATGCCAACCGTCTCACAGACTCATTAAAGGTCCCCGATTTTGTAAAGGTGACTTTTTAAATATGCTCCCACAGTAAAATGCGTCAGCGGAGCTTGTTTATGAGCGCCAAGCGGGAGAAAAAGCCGTCACCTCCCTCACCTGCTTGCTTTACATTAACACAAGAGGCACTCAAACGCTCACTTTTGAAGGAAAAACCTCCTTCCTTGTGGCCTCTGACGCACCCTAACTAGACGAGCCCATCCCATATATATGCACATCACTTTGTAAAAAGCCCCCCCCAAAAACACAGGCTTCGCTACACATCTTAAACTAAAGCTCTGCCAACTATCCGTCAGTCAGGTAATGACGTGGGAGCTGTCAGTTTAACCCTGTTGTTTTTCTTCAGCAAATATGCTAGCCTAGCATGATGTGATGTAGCATGTAGCATCTCATAGCTACGCTAGCGTTGCTAACGCCTTCATGTTGCTACGTTGTATGTCACGTCTGACGTCTACTCCCTTATGCCAAGTCGCCGTAAACACACTCAGCTCGATGGTGGCCGTGCTTTTCAACCAAACTTGCTCCAATTTGACGCTGTAGGGATTCTGTGGAAAAATTTCAAGTCAGTTTCGACTTCCGGGAGTCAGACTTTGAGGTGTAATAACAGCGCCACCGTGCGGTGTGTTTGTCAGAGACATAATAGCACAGGCAACACCGTCGGGGTGCAAGTTTTGACACATTTTCACCCTTTTTTGTGCAGCGGTTCGAGAGCAGACACGTTACGTGTGCTTGTTTGCTCATGACTGTATATTGATTTAACACGGGGGTGTCCAAACGTGCTCCAGCGAGGGCCACATCGGGAAAAATCAAAGGATGCAACTTCGATATTTAGTCAAGCAACACATGTAGGTTGTATGCTAGCAAGTTCTGGAGCTTTCATCTCAGCTTTGTCACACGGCTGAAAAAGACTATTAGTATCGACTTTGCTCTTTTTTTCCCCAATTTGCTGTTTTTGGGGGGGTTTTTTACACTTTCCAAATATTTCAACTTTCTTCTTAAATAATCTTTGTACAATATTTGTTTTTTTAATATTTGGACTTTATTCACTTTTTCCCCAACCTAATTTTTCAAAAATTCTGTTTTGTTTGTTTTTTGTAATATTATGACATTTAAAAAAAACAGAAAAAATCTTTCTAAAATGGCCATTTTTCCTCATAATATTTCCAATTTATTCTTGCGAAATTGCAACATTTTTTCTTTTCAGAGTACAACTTTTTTTCTCGTAATATTTTGACTTTATGCTTGTAAAATTGCAGCTGTTTTTTCCCCCATTTCTGCTGTTCTTTTATTTTTTAATTTTCCAACGACTTCAACGTTCTTCTTATCATTTTTGCTGTCGTAATTATGACTTTATCCCCATAATATTGTGACTTTCTTTTCATAACATAACTTTTCATCCAACCTAACTTCCAAAAAATGCCAACTGTTTTTGCTTTGTTTGTTTCTCATATTACAATTTTTTAAATATGTTTTTTTTCTTTAATATTTCAACTCTATGCTACTAAAACAACATCATTTTTCCTCATCATGTTTCAAATTGATTCTTGTAAAATGACAGCTGTTTTTTTTCCATGTCTGCTGTTTTTTCTTTTTACATTTTCCGACTATTTCAACGTACTTTTTCTTCTCGTAATTGTGACTTTATTCCTAGAATATTTGGACATTTTTCCCGTAATATTCTAACTTTTTCCGCCACCTGATTTTCCAACAAATGTAACTTTATTTGTTGTTTTGTTTGTTTCTTTTACAAAAAAAACGTCTTTTTCCTGTCATATTTCACCTTGATGCTACTAAAATGACGTTATTTGACCTCATAACATTACGACATTATTCTCATTAATATTTGGACTTTATTTTTGTAAAATTCCTGGGGATTTTTCCATTTTTGCTGTTATTGGTTTTCTTGTTGAATGATATTTTTTAGAATGTGGCACGGGCCAATGAAAATAGAACACAAGTGGCCCCCAGGGGGCACTTTGGACACCCCTGACTTAACCAATTGGTCATTTACCAGGAAGTGTTCTAGAAAAGGCCTGTTCCCCTCTGCAGTTGAGTCAATCAGGCCACTATGTGAGGAAATGCCGAGCCGGTGTACAGAACAGACCTTCAAAGTAAAAGCTCTGCGCTGAAATGGAGAAATGGCGGCGAGAGAGAGACGTGGACTGCTTCCAAAAAAAGTGTAAATATGTCCATAGTTTGAATGTGTTTTCATGCTATAAGAAGATGTGAGCTTCCTGTGTGTGTTTGTATGCGCTGTGCCCGCCACAATAAACCCAGCTGCTTCAAAAAAGAAGAAGAGTGGAGCGTCTCACCGCCGTCATTACGCGATCAATCCTAATGAATGGATGAAGAGTCGTCGTTAACGTAAGAAGCTTTCTATTATTCTCCGCGGCTAATCATCGGCGGGCCCGCCGCTCGCTGAGAAGAATAATCACGTTTCATAATCAACACCCTCCTCATCACCGTGCTCATCCCGCTTGCTTCTCCGGGGAGTGGTAATGGATAGTGAGTAATGCTATCATCCGTCTCCCTTTGTGAAAGAGGGGGCGGGGGGGCTGAAAGCACTTCTCGGGGGCTCATTGTTTCCTGCTGCGGCGTCTACAAGGAGATGCTGCACGGCCACGCGGGCTTGTTTGTCCCCGTCGTCCCCTCAAGAGCTCCATTTGTGCTCTCAGTGCCTTTTTCATCAGACCTTCCATTCAGTACACCCAACCCCCCCACCCCCACCCCCCCACAGCCACCACGCTGGCTAATATGGAAGATGATAATAAGAGCTGCAAAACGAGGAGCCTCAAATGGAGTCGAGCAGTTAGGAGATGGACGTTGCGGTCACGTGATTCACGGGACGCTAGCGTGAGCGCTCAAGTCAGGTCAAAGTTTAACTCCGAGCGCGCGGAGCGTCAACATATTGATTTCACATCCAAATCAATAGTTTTGAGTGGTGATTAAAAAAAATAAATACGGCATTCCCTCGCTCCCTCGCTCCATCGCTGAGTTTTTAGTGCATTTTTAGCTCTTTTTTAAAAAAATTTTTACAGCAAATGAAAGCTGTTACAGGGCGAGCCTGGCCCTTTAAGGAGAATTGCATTGTGGGAAGTTGAGTTGGCTGCAGACCGCTGTCAATCAATCTGCTTGCTAGCCGCCAATAGAAGAAACAGGAAGCTACTGTACGCGTTTTAACAAGCATACAAAAACGGCGCCAGGACGAAGAGGCGGTCAGAGGAGTGAAACACGCGCGAGTCACTTCAGAATTTCTTGTGTCCAACCCAGTAGGTTGATCATTGAAATTCAAAGGAAGGTTGAACGCTGAGAGCGTTTCAACGAGACAGAAATGTGAGGAAAATGTTAACGTCTGTCTGAGAAAAGTGTATAAAATGTACGGTGACGGGTTAATCATTGCACCGAAATATAGTCGGCTACTTCGCAGATTTCACTTATTGCGACTACTTTGGGGGACATATCCCCTGCGATAAACGAGGGATCACTGTAAATACATTTTCTACATGATATCATTTGGCATTGTGTTTTTCTTTTATCTTTATATTACATATCATAATTATTATACACACATATATATATATATATTACATTCTATAAATTATAAATAATATTAACTATATGCATGTTTTTATTTTTATTTAATTATTGTTCTTTTTTTAATTTGTTTTTTTGCATATAACTTTATCCGCTGCTGTTTTATTGAATTTGCCATATTAGGATAGTGTTTTTAGTTATTTACATGATGTTTTCCTATTATGCTTGTGTGCTGCCATTATAAATTCTAACAGTAAATTCATGTTTAAGATTTATTGAATTGCTTTTTTTCTTATTCGATTTTGCTGCACTGCTGTTAGCGTTCCATTTCTGCTCGTCCATATTAGGATCGTTTCAGTGGAAATGTAGCATTGCTGCAAAAATATGAAGTGCATCAGATGAGCAAATTGTTTATTATTATTATTATGTATTATAATGTATTATTTTGCACACTGCTCGTGGAATAATTGTCTTAGTGTTTTAAAATGTCTTATCTGTCATGTTAGTATATTGTTTTTAGTTTGATTTTTATGTCTTTTTTGTATTATATATTTTTTAATTGAATTATGTTCTTGAAAAAAATTAGAATAGTATTTAAATTTAGTGAATTATTAATATTGGAGATTTTTTTGAATAGATTTACTTAATTGCTTTTGTCTTATATTTTTTGCTGCATTGACGTTGATATTCCATTTATGATCATTCATATTTGGGTCGCGTTTTAGCTGAAATCTAGCATTTTTACACTGTTCATTTGTAAAAAATGCTAATCACTTTAATACACGGTGAGCAAATTACTATAATTTTGTACACTGCTAATCGATTCATATTCTCAGCATTTATTTTCGGTCATATTAGGATATTTTTTCTTTTATATTTAGATTTTTTTGTATGCTGCCTTTAAATTGAATTTATGTTCTTTAAAAGATAATCTAATATTCATTTTAGCATAGTATTAATGTTTTCAAAAATCGATTTAATGAATTACTTTGATCTTATTTTTGCTGCGTTTACATTGCTTTTAAATTGATATTAATATGAGAATAGTATTTTAGTTGAAATTTAGCATGATTACTGTTATTACATTTTTTCCTTGCTAATCATTTTCATTTTTTTGTAGAAGATAAGCAAATTGTATTTTTGCATTTGATTCATTTGTGTTAGCGTTTTGTTCTTTTAATATGGTAGGCTGATGGTACAACAAATAATACATGTCACATATTCCTTGCAATTGTCAGAGAATCGTGTTTTTTTTAATATAATCTCTCAAATAAAACATACACTGCTTTTAATTTAACGGAAGACTTGAGGTTCATTTGTCGAACTAGCCTGACCTCTGGTGGTCACTTGGATACACTGCAATTTTCTTCCTCTAAACCCCCCTCTCAAAAAACAGTTGGACCAGCTTGTCTCGCGCATTCAATTTCTAGTTTACTAAAGCTAAAGTTACGACCAAGTATTAAGCCCACGTTGTAAACAAAAAAATTTCGAGAATAAAGTTGAAAATTTATGCGTAAAAAGGCGTACATTTACAAGAAAAAAAGGCGTAAATTTACGATGTTATTATGTGACCTTTGGGTCAGGAGGCGGGGTGAGGAAGAGTTAGCCATGCTAATCTGTTTGTGCAACAATTTTTCTCGTAAATTTACGAGAAAAAAGTTGTAATATTAGTTACAATATAAGTTGTAATTTATTGTTGTAATATTTTCAGGAAGCAAGGAAACTTTCCTCTTGCTTGAGGCAAACTTTTATTTACAACGTGGCAGCAAAACTAAACAGTTGAGCACAAACAGATTAGCATGGCTAACCCTTCCTTACCCCGCCTCCTCCACATGCAGAAGGCCAAAGGTCACATAAGCCCCCCCTTTTCATAGCCGTCTCAGGCAGTGCCTCTAACAGAGCTTTTTCTCCGAAATTTACGACTTTCTCATAAATTTACGACTTTATTCTCATAATATTACAACTTTTCTCGTAAATGTAAGACTTTATTCTTGTAAATTTACGACTATTTTCATAATATTACGACTTTTTTCTCGTAAATTTACATCTTTTTTCATAAATTTATGACTTTATTCACGCAAATGTAAGACTTTTTTGTTATCAATTTACAGCTTTATTCTCATAATATTACGACTTCTTTTGTCATAAATTTACGACTCTTTTCCTTGTAAATGTACGATTTTATTCTTGGAATATTATGACTTTACTCTCATAAATTTAAGAGGTTTTTCTCGTAAATTTACATTTTTATTCTTGCAATATTACGACTTTTTTTCTCCGTAAATTTACGACTTTTTTCTCATAAATTTACAACTTCATTCTCGTATTATTACGACTTTTCTCATCATTTTAAAACTTTCTTCTCATAAATTTATGACTATTTTCACAATATTACAACTTTTTTCTCGTAAATTTACATCTTTTTTCATAAATTTATGACTTTATTCACGCAAATGTAATACTTTTTTGTTATCAATTTACAGCTTTATTCTCATAATATTACGACTTCTTTTGTCATAAATTTACAACTTTTTTCTCATAAATTTAAGATTTTTTTTTCTCGTAAATGTACATTTTTATTCTTGTAATATTACAACTTTCCGTAAATTTACAACTTTATTCTCGTAAATGTAAGACTTTTTTCCTCTTAACTTTACGAGTTTATGATAATTCTCCGTGCTAGAAAGTAAACGTGACAGGAGAGGATGTCGTTTTCATCAAAGCTTCATTTATTACACCAACCTAGTGGATCAATGAGACAGTTTCCAAATATCAAACAACACCAACAAGTGTTTATTCATACATTCAGATTGCAGTATTTTTTCTCAGCGTTATATCAAAAGTATAAAATCTTAAAAAGCACCCTTTTTTGTCACAATAGTTCTGCTTCTGTCCAGTCAAAAAAAAAAACCCGCTTTACGACATCCAAGAGTACTGATGACACCAACACTTAGTCTACCAACAAGACAAAGAGAAACGACTGATCCCCGCAGGAAATTGGCACTTTTTGAAAGGAAGCTGTTGCAGGAAACTTGAACTGGCTTTAAGACGACGACAGGACACAAACGCCTCACAAACAACACACAAACAACACATCATCATATGGGATTTCTATATCAAACACCAAAGTGTATCTTGGGAACCTTTTGGCAGTAATGATGGCGTGAAAACAGTGTAAGTGTGTACAGGTGTGCTCTCTGTGACTCAACACCTTCCAACATGCGACGCCCCTTACTCAGAGTCCTTTAAAAATAAAAAAAAGCACGTGCGTCGAAACCTTCTTGCAACCACTCTGATGTGCGCAAGCGCGTGCTACGTTTATCAAACGTATCGTTGGCCACATAAGCCTAGCAAGCCTTTCCGCTAAAAAACAAACAAACGCTTTTATCTCGCCTCCGTGTCTGCTACGGCGACTGTCACGCAAATATTTCATTTTAAAAAAATAGTACTAGTCCTCAGAAGCGTGCATGAGCATAGTTTTACTTGCGGAAATTTTGTAAATATGACAAAAAAAATGATTAAACATTTAAAAAATACACTTAAATCTTCCAGTCACTTTTTCCAAGTGCCTCTATGGTAGTAAAAGACAGCTCCTGCTGCTACTGCGCCTAAAAATACATTTCATAATAAATATATTTGATAGTAATAAACAGTATACAAGGCAGCAGTATTTAGTGGTGAATGCAAACATTATTATTATGCTGGTGCAGCGGAAGTGGGTTGCCATAGAAACTCAGTAGAGAAGAAGCTCACTGGCGCCTCCTGGTGGCTGCGGAGCAAACTGGCCAGTAAGCGAAGGATCCCAGTTTGAGGTTTTGGGAGCTTTGCAGCCTCAGTGCGCGTCCTGCGACCCGGCGTGCGATGAAAGGTAAAAGAAATGAAAGCCACCAGGGTCTTCAGCGCTTGAGTGAAACAAACAACAACGCCAAAAAACACCTCGGGCCCCCGCCCCTCACTTCTCCTTGCTGGCGCTGGACGGCGCCCGGCACGGCCTCCACAGCAGCGGCGCGCTGAAGATGGCGATGATGCCCAGGTTGAGGACCAGGCTGACCACCAGCACCCCGATGGTGCCCAGGAGGGAGGGCGCAGCTCCGTGCGCCACAAGCCACGCCCTCCGCGAGGTCATGTCGGTGATGATGGCCTGCATCTGGAAGTGGGTGGCCACCACGGCGCTCACGTGGAACAGCTGGTGGCTGTGGCCTGCGTGACGGACGACCCCGTCAGTGGAAGTTTGGACAACACGTGAACCAAAGAGGTACGTACCAAAGTAGTCGAAGCGTCCGGGGGCCAGCCTCTCGGGGAGGTGCGAGGTGAAGAGGAAGCAGGTGAGGAGGGCGAAGGAGACCTGGTAGCAGTGGCTGGGCACAGCCTCGCTCGGGCTGCAGCTCCCCCCGCAGCACAGGAGGAGCTACAACAGCGACAACAACAACATGCTGCATTTCTCACTCACACCACAATATTCCAGTCCCATCCACCAGGTGGCGGCCATGCAGAATGCAAACTTATGGAATATTCACAAATATGAATCAGCCATCTGCAAATGTTCCAATACAAAGTACTTTGTTTAAAAAAATAAATACATTTAGTCAATAAAATGTATTATTGAAAATAAAATGCATCAAAAATAATTTAAAAATAATTATTTAAAAATGTAAAATATAAAATGTAATTTATTCATTTAATATATGAAATTTAAAATACATTAAAATCTAATAATTGTAAAAATGAATAATTTATTGACATTTTGATTCAAATTGATTGTAATTGACAAATACAATTACAGAAATGACTCAATAATGACATTTAATCATCATAAAACAATGTCACTTCAAGTATGACAAATGCAAAAAATATCACACGAGTTCAGTTCCCTTTTGCAGACGGCCCATCACTCACCCGGTAGAAAATGGGCACGCTGTCAAAGATGAAGGGAACCACAAAGGCGCTGGTCCTCAACACCTTGCTCTTCTTTGGGGAGTGCACCTCCAAGAACCTGTGAGGACACGGGGGCGCACACGCACACGCACACGCACACGCACACGCAGTTTGATGATGTTGTTTTGCTTGTTGAGACAAGGCTGAAAACAGAGGCAGACAGACAGTACAGCAGGCACAGGATGTTTATTTACTGAAGAGTCTCACCGTGAGTAGCAGGACAGGCTGGTGCAGAACAAAGTGTTGCCAACGGCGATGGGGACAAAGTGCTGGTGAAGCCAACCGTTCACCCAACTGTCGGGCATCACGTAGCAGCCGTAGCTGATGGCACTTCCTGCAAGAAAACAGACACACACACACACACACACACACACACACACACACACACACACACACACCTTTTTTACTGACCATTCACAACTTTATTGCTTAACGTTTACTACTGCAAAATAATACAAATAATAATACTTTTAAATAATAATTACAAAATCATTTTAAGTGCATGCATATACACACATACACATACAGTACATATTATTTGCACCCTTCTAAATACGCTTTCTAACATTATTAGAGCCCTCCAGACATGAAATAACACCCATATAGTCAGTCACGGTTACGCTCTTGTTACCCAACATAGTAGATGTAATCACAGAAAAGAAGACATATTAGACATATTTTCCGTCTCATCAATGTATTGTAATGGCGGCTTTACGTGGCTGTACACTCATACCTGTATTACGCAATCTAGTAGACGTGTGTCACAGTAAATGTGTTCCCTGAGGAACCTTAGTGGTTCAGATTTGGGTTTTATCTATCGTGCATTATGGCCCCACCAGTAGCACACGTTATTACTACTGCGCTGTTGTCAGATGATTTCAACTTGCCTTTCACATGTGATGCTTGTCTCGCACAACATTTACTGACACCTAGTGGCCAATGTGGAATACTACATTCACAATTAGAACGCTGCTTCTGCCGTGTATTTCTATTTGTTCATTTAGACATTTTTATGCTTGTAAATGATTCATTTAGGCAAAGAATAAGCACAATTTGCTTACATATGCACTGTTTTTACACCAAAAATAGGTCACAGTCGATCACAAAACAGCGTGAATTTGTAAAAAAACGCTGCATGAAAGGATACCATGTCGCTAAGCAAAGTTACCAAAACGTCAGAAACACTTTGTGCCAGCACGTTTAACGCAAAGCGAGTGCAAATGAGCTGATGATACGTGTGCACGTACGAGAGATGATTCGCCCAACAACACTCCGTTTGACCCTGAAGGCAACAAGTGGCGATATAAAACCAAATATCATGTGCGTGTTTGCACACGCTGGCCAGGAGGCAGCTTGGAAGAAAAGGAGCGAAGCAAAGTTGCACAAGAAAAAGAAGAAAAGAAGGGCAGGCTGCTCTTTGTTGACTCGCCTGAGGGAAAATAAACACGAATGGTCTTTTATTTGCCGTTTGTTTGAATTTGGAGCACTTTTTCTTGGCTGTAACAAACTCTGGTAGCATAAGTGAGCAGGAGATGACTTTGCTATCTTCTTAACCTGATGACAACACTCCCTGTGCAATATTTCCCAGCAACTTGCTTCTGTTCTCCATGAAAATGCTACAAGCTGGTGACATGAGACATCTTGTCATCCCCTCCACCACAGGTGTCCAAACCTTTTTCCAGCCAGACCCCTGAACCGCTCTGCCTTGTTTCCTCCCCGTTCGTATCACCACGCGCTGCCGCTTGACCACTGCTGTGTACGTGTTCCAGTGTTTACATGCCCGCGTGAAGACCGCTGCGATGCTAACTCTCTCGTGCCGCGGCGCAGAGTGACAGAGAGGTCTGACTTTTTTGGGGGTTTTGCGATGCAAATGTGTTCCTCTTTTGAGTGCGTACTGTTTCGAGAAGCACAACCCTTAACTGAAGAGAACCCAGCGACAAGCCGGAACTATTTTCCTCCACATAGAAAACCGACCGGAACTCGGCTCGCGGGACAAAGTTTGATGGGTACGTCATGCAGCTTCATGTCAACCAACACTAATAGGCTTTTTCACCTTCATCACAAAGCTGAGATGCAGCTTTTTCCTTGTAAAACGACTTCTTAGCGTATCTACTTTACAAAAGATCAAAGTGGCGAAGATGCAAACTTTCATTTTTCGCTACGTGGCCCTCGCTGGAAAAGGTTTGGACACCCCTTGCCCTACTCTTCTCCTGCGGTGTTCCAAATGAAAGCAGCGTTGGTGTTGGTCTCACCCAGGCTGTAGAGGCTGAGGGCGGCATAGTCGAAGAAGTAGCAGATGTGTCGGGACTCTTGGGACATGGTGCTGAAGGTGTGCGCCAGGCAGGAAGTGAAAGGATATATGCAAATGAGCAGCATGTAGACCAGCAGCGGCCAGGTGTAGCTGTCACTCAGGAAGTTCATAGTGGAGCACAGGACGCCCAGCCTCCACAGGAAGTACCTGTGGCAAACGCAAACGTTAACCGGGGTGGGTGCGTGATGTGGCACGAAGAGACGCACTGGAGACACCCACCATGTTGGAAGGAAGTGCGTCCAGATGTTGACCGTCTCGTTGTTCATCTGGAAGCTGCTGAGCACGCAGTCCAGCGCCGAGCTCTGCGGGTGGCGGTACCCGGACATAATGCCGTCCTCACGGAACACCTGAGGAGGACATCAGGTTGGAGGGTGCGGGTAGGAAAAGTTTACACGTCCAAGGTGTCTCCTCCCTCCCACCTTAGGAATCTGATGGATGTCAAAAAGAGGCGGCAGCTTGATGCTGAGCATGTCCGTGGGCAGTCTGATGGCGCCCTTCCCTCTCTGGCACACCTCGCTGAGCCGGGCACGCCCCCCCCGGCAGATGACCAACCACACGGGGTACTCGGACACCGGGATGCGGGCCCCCTCCACCTGGGCGGGGGGCTCCCATCGCAGGCAGCGGCCCCAGCCTTGGCTCCAGCCGCCTCCGACGCCGGCCCCGAGCCCCCGCCACACGGGAAACACTGCACAAAAACACACGGTCATCCGGAGAAGATACGTTATTATATACCAGGGGGGTCAGAAGTCATTTGCAGCTCATTCTAAAAATGTCATTTAGCAAGAGGAAAACTTGAAAAGCCAAAATAGAAAAATGAGTCGTCATTTTAAAAGAATAAAGTCTAAATATTACGAGAAAAAAAACTTCTAACAAGAATAACGTTCCGATGTCATGAGGAAAAAGAATGTGATTTTAGTCGCATAAAGTTGAAATACTAAAGAAAAAAGACGGTATTTTTTAAGCAGTTGTAGTATTATGAGAAAAACTAAACTAAAGTTGTCATTTTTGGAAAATTAGGTTGCGGAAAAAGTTAGAATGTTATGAAAATAAAGTCCAAATATTATGGCAATAAAGTCATAATTACAAGAAGAACATTTACAAGAAGAAAGTTGAAACAGTTTGAAAATCTGGAAAAAATAAATTACAGCTGTAATTTTAGAGGGAAGAGAAAAAAGTAGCATTCTAACGAAAAAAGTGAACATTTTACAAGAATAAACTCTTTACATTAAGAGGTCAAATAATGTCATTTTAGTAGCATAGAGTTCAAAAATTAAAGAAAAAAAAGTACTTTTTTAAAAAGTCGTAGTAGTATGAGAAACAAACAAAACAAAACAAAGTTGTAACTTTTGGAAAAAAGTTATAATTTTATGGAAATAAAGTCAGGATGCGCTGATCAGGGTTTTCCTCCATGAGTGAGATCGGCCAACACCGATACCGATCACATGGATTTACTGCTGTCAAAGCATTCATGATGAGTGCTACTGACCAACGCCCCCGTTAAACAATCGCAAGGGCCCCTGGCAAATGGGTCATTATTAATAAATAAACTTTTGGCCGTACAGTTTAGTTTTCTTGCCTTTACTTGTGTGAAACCAATTTGGTACCATTTGCCACAAACCTGATTGTATTTGATGCATGTTTAGGAGTAACACGAGTACATGGCAGGGTTTCCCTGAAGATTTTCTGAAGCTGTGGTGGGGGGCTGCATTGGAGTGTGGACTGCCGCTGCAGCGTCTACAATTTTTTTAAATTATAACAAATAACAATGTTTATAACTTATTTATTTATTGATTAACTTATTAAAAACCTGCAGAACATGAAGGGAGAACATTGTAAAACTGCTCATTTAACTGTACTTTATTTACAAAGTACATCCCCACACATTGTGCCCATTTATCATTAAAGCTGAAGATGAAAGATGAGACAGGCAGCATTTTGACAGGTGAGAAACACTATTGAATTCAAGAGATAACTCCTTGCGATGAATTATGCTGTATAAAGGCATTCGTTGGCTTTACATTATTTCCTATGGGAAATATTGCTTTGGTTTTCGTACAGTCGGAGCTACGGCAGTATACAGATTGCATCGTGGTTTACGTAAGAGCCTGACATGAGGCTGAGAGGTGGCTTGTTCTCGTGTGTGTGTCTGCTGCTGACAATTATGTCAGGAATGTTGTGGCCTGAGAATCCAATCTTCTACTAAAATGATGCTGGGAGTCACGGTGGCGGCGATGGAACACTGATAAGATGGCAAAAGACAGAGCAAAAGCCGTTTTAACAAGAATGCCAGATGTGAGTACAAAAAGAAACACACAATGACTAATGTATTTCTCTTGGACATTATATAATAAAGTATCCGACGGAAACACATGGCAGCTCCACTCCAATCCTGCAGGGGGCGGTCTTTCTCTTTCTCTGTCATTTACCAGCACTTTGCACGCACGCAACCTCCATTCAAATCACGCATGGAAAACATCACATTTCCAGTAAAACAGTCAAATTCCCTGGTACATTGTAACGTGGTTAACAAATGAAGGATGAATGGATGACAAATATGAGCAGCAGCTACTTTTTGCATTCATTTGTGCTTTCGCCCACAGCGCAAACTTATGCAAAGTTTCACAGCCATCTCGCGTTGCGATGATCGCTACAATCATCCCGCAAAGGCAAAAACATCACAGTGTGGAGGGAACTATGGCGCTTGGCGGAGGTCTGCACTCTGAGTGCTTTTCTAGTTCTCCATAAAATGGATTCTTTGGTCATATTTTTGGGTGCGTGGAACAGATGAATTGGATTTCCATGATTTCCTACAGGAAAAATGGCCTCCGTTTTGGAATAAATAATGAATAAATAATAGCAAAAACCGAGGTAGCACGGTATTTTGTTAGTTTATTATACAGTAAGGTTGTAATATTAACAACTGTTTACTTGAATAATTTGTTGCTTCTAACCGTACTAGATTGTTACTAGTTATTATCATTTGAAAATGTTATGACAGCCAGTGGAATAAATATGGTGTACTGTACATGCTCATAGAAACTCGCTGGTCCAACAGGTTGTCAGAGGAACCCTGAGGCCGGATGGTAATTGGTGTTCAAACAACCAAAGCATGTCATCAGCATCCGCCTTCCACAGACGTGTCAGGACAGACACGGCATCTGGCGTCTCATGAGAGAGGAGGGGCCCGGCTCCGCCTCCGTGGCGGCGTGGGTAGCGAGGGCATGGGCGCTCACAGCTGCGAGCCTCGGCCTCTTAGGCCGTGACAAAGTCAGCTTTGTGGACACACAAGCGAGCACGGACACAAGCGCTGCATTCAGCAGCGCCCGGCAAACAAGTTGCACTGCTGCTGCTGCATGGTGATGACGGTGATGATGATGATGATGATGATGACAGCAAAAAGTGCAGGAATGTGACTGCAAGTCATCATTTTCATGTTCTAACTGTCACTTTGGAGGAGTGACTTTAGGCGTGATGTGGCGGCTGCTTTGAATGCTGCTTGCACGCATGCAAAGTGCTGCTAAATGACTGAATGATGACATCATACTTACATTACTTGCATCCATGTGACTGTGCTCCGGACGCTTCATTAGGTACGCCTGAGGTATATCCCTTGTCTGTTGCGGTTAATTGGCTCCAGACCCCAACATGATAAGCGAATACTGGATCCGCGAAACAGGATTCCACATTTATAAATTGATTATTTTCGTAGTTAAAGCACAGAAAACCTTTTTACAACCTTCTAAATACGTTTTTTAACATTATTAGAGCCCTCTAGACATGAAATACCACCCCAGTCACCTTTACGCTCCTATTACCTAATGTAGTAGACATAATAAACCTAAATAAGACATTTCAGATGTAAAAAAAAAAAGACTTGTACTCGCCAGATTTAGAGAGACTAATCCATGCCTTTGTCTCCAGCAGGCTAGACTAGGTACTGTAACGGCCTTCTCACCGGGCTCTCTAAACGAGCTGTAAAACAGCTGCAGTGCATCCACAATGCTGCTCCTTGAGTCCTGACTAGAACCAGGAACCATGAGCATATTAATCCAGTACTCAGGTCTCTGCACCGGCTTCCTGTCGCTGAGAGAATAGACTTTAAAACAGCTTTGCTTGCGTACAAGTCTTTTCATCTCGGACATGTTAGAAACACATGAACCATCTCGGGCTCTGAGAAGCCCAGGGAGGGGTCTCCTGCGGGTGCCCAGAGTCAGGACTAAACACGGTGAGGCTGCGTTTCAGTTTTATGCTGCCAAAATCTGGAACAGTCTTCCAGAAGATGTGCGACAATCCTCAACTTTGGCAATGTTCAAATCCAGGCTGAAGACGCTTCTATTCAACTGTGCACATGACAACTCAACTATTTTATCTGCATTCTTCATTCTAAATGATTTTTGGCTTTATGGAATGAATGATTTATGGAATTTTACGTAATGATTTTAGAAAGATGTTATGTTTTTATGGAATGACTTTATGAAGGATTTTACCCTTCTTTTCTGTAAAGCACTTTGTGTATGAATTGTGCTCTATAAATGAAGTTGTCTTGCCTTGCCTTATTCGTGTGCGTTGCTGTAAATGCGTTCCGGTGGCGCGGACAGGAAGTGATGTTGGGGGTTAAGAGTTGAGTTTTAGGTCGGCGTGGGTTACAGCTGCAACAGTAGCCCGTGTTAGGGATTATTGTGCCTGTTGTGAGGTCATTCAAACCTGCAACGGCTATTTTCTACTGTGGGTTCCTAATATGCTCGTACAGGCATGCAAACACATACTGAGACAAGTGGAGCTGCACACGTCTTCAACACCCTCTACTGGTAGCACTAGTAAATACAATAACAGACACATACAACAGAGCACCGATAGATCACTCGAATACACCACAAGGACGCAGAAGACAATGCAAGTTCATACACTGTTAAAAAATATATATGCAAAATTGTACTTAAAAAATCCGCAAAACAGCGCATCCGCAAAAGGTGAACCGCGATGTAGTGAGGGAACACTGTAACACTACGCTGTCAGGGCCCGTCACGGACAACATTCTAGTCTACACGCAAGTTTTAGAGAGCGTATTACAGCGTTTTAACGTATACGTTGCATCTCTGTGAGATAAACAGAGAAGATGTTATATAAAATGTACTTTAGTCCCTTGTATTAAAGGACAACTGCATTTTGGGGGGGAATTTTGCCCATCATTCACAATCCTTATGTGAATCATGAACACATATTTCTTTCCCTTTTCTGTGCATTCTAACGAGAGAAAACGAGTTAGTATGAGCCAGCTAACAATGCACGTCATGGGAGGTACCTATTGGCTAACAAAAAACCCTCAAAAAAACGCCAACAGTGTTGCATTTACATAACTGACCTGTATGTTAACCAAGCTACAGCGATACTGTTATTGTAGCTGCTAACTGGCGGAGTAACATGACGCCTCGGTAGCCGCAAGTGTCAGCGTCACTCACAACGCCTCAATCAACTGCAACGGGACAGAGTGGATACTACTGGCTCTAAATTTCGCTACGAAGACTCTCGTTGCTCGTTTGCTGTCAGCATTTTTTACCTGAGGACTGGAGCACAAGTCTTGTGCTAGAAGACACAGCCATCCCAATGAGAGCTTCTTGAATCGTATTTATGTTCATGTACAGTATATAAGCTGTGTATATTAATTCTTTGTTTTCATATATCGGTCGGGCTCTGGTGTGTACCAAAAAAATCTGATTGTGAATACATGCACCCAGGGTGAACCGGGACAAAAAATTTGCACTGGACTTTTGGATCAAACCCATGCCCTCAGCTTTGAAAGGTAGCAGCTGTACCATTACACTGACAGGAGAGCGGGTAAATTCTGTAATTTCATTCTCTAATTGGTGACAGAGCCGCGGGCTGACTTGAAGCTCCATGCGTGCATCCCAGCAAAAATGCACATCCTTTCCGCATTAGCCGAGAATGCGCTCCCTCCCCATTTCCTATGAATCGATGACATTTGCAGACGAGTGGCGCTCTTTTCTTCAGTCTTCCTGCCAGCCGCAGAGTGAGCGTTACGAGGCGTGTCATGTGTTTGGTTCCCCTTTCTGGCTGGAATGTTTGCGTAAAGGTGTTCCTCCTCTGCACCTGGACTTCCCCACACATGAAAGCCACAGTTACCCAACAACCCAACCAGCACGTGTTCTGCTCTTCAACATGACACACACAAAAAAGGTTATACAATCAGTCTTGAATGAACCTTATCATTAGCTTATTAATTCATCTTATTCGATTAACCTGCACAATCAGAGCCGATACAAGAGCTGTTGCTAAAATATTAACTTGCACAAAAAGACTCAATTTACGATATTTTATTTATATATTGTAGAAAGTTGTAGTTTTTGACTACATTGTGTACTATTTTATTGGCTTTTC
The DNA here is from genome assembly GCF_027744805.1 of Dunckerocampus dactyliophorus. Lineage (NCBI taxonomy): Eukaryota > Metazoa > Chordata > Actinopteri > Syngnathiformes > Syngnathidae > Dunckerocampus > Dunckerocampus dactyliophorus. The sequence goes on from NC_072825.1 coordinate 2,183,491, forward strand.
TGTGATACTTTTGTTTATACTATAAAGCCAGAACTATGCAGTTTTTACATGTGGTCTATTTGTTCAAATTTGACATGAAAATGTATATATTTTCATACTAATGTATTTGTTGTTTTCATGAGCTTCTTAAGCCACATTAAAAATCATTAAAATATATAAATAAGACAATGGTAGAAAATGAAGAGATAAAATGAATATATTATACATTAAAAAAAAATAAGAATTGTATTATATTATATTATTAAATATTATAGCAAAACAACAATAATAAAATATGAAAAATACTAAATGATAAAATAAAAATCTGCCGCAATGTGAAGCAAATATTTAAAAAATTAAAAAGTAAAAGTGCCAGTTACCAAATACAAGACTTTCATACTTTCATGAAACGTTCAATCGGGGTCCAATACTAAACTATTGATTGAATGGTGAAGATGGGACACAAACATGGCAAAGTGCCTCGATGTCATCGTTTGCATCTTGTTTGCCTTTTATTGGGCTTAATATCGTACCTTTCGTTTTATCCATCCATCCATTTTCTATGTCGCTTATCCTCATTCGGGTCGTGGGGGTATGCTGGAGCCTATCCCAGCTCACTTCAGGCAAGAGGTGGGGTACTCCCTGGAATGGTGGAAAAGCATGCATCTCTCTAGATTGAGAGTGTTGTAATTTTAAACAAAACGGAGAGATATTACAAATCAACATTTAGGGATGCGTGTCTTTGATTGTGGGATAGGTTCCAGCATACCCGCGACCCGAGTGAGGATAAGCTGCATAGAAGATGATGGTTGGTTGTTTCTGATTGGAAAGTGGCATCACGGCAAAACCCACACACGGACTTGTTTTTTTCCCCACTGGGATTGTCACGCAAACATCCACTCACGTAAAAATATCTGTTTTTCCTTTCATATTTGCGTTTTTTTTCAATATAAATAATAAAGTGACTAATCATTGCGTCATCAGTGCAGCTGTGGAATGGGAGTGGAACACAAGTTGCCATGGGAGTGTGGAAAACATCTCCAAAACTGAGAAAAAGCCCATAAACATTGTGATTTGGACAGGCGACTTTTCAAGAGTAAAAACATGTCAATCATATGAAGCTCATTCCCATAGTCAACATTCCTGGAAGCCCACGCGTGAGTTTTTGTTTTTTTTTACGACTTCCTCCCTACACTTTCCACCAATTACCCCCCCGTCCCCGCTTGGAAAAAAGAAACAAAAAAACTTAACGAAATGAAGCTATTTCAAGAGGATAATAGCTAAACATAATCTTGTCATCATGTGTCCCCGCACGCGCCTTTTGTCACAATACTTCCGGGTCCACTTACCGCGGCTGTCGGCCATCACCTCCCTCGCTTTCCGGTCAAAGATGTTTGGAGACAACCTGGCACCTCTTCTCCTTCCTTCGTTTCCCCTCCTCTTTCCGCGGTGTTTGTGTCTGTCCACTTTTTTCTTCTTCTTCTTCTTCTTGTGGAGTCTCCGCTGTGGTCCCCGTCCTAGCGTCAGCCAATAGGAAGCGAGCTGGCGACACACGTGACCACACGAGGAGCAGCAACAACAACACGAGCCACGTGTGTGCGCGCTGCTCGCATCACAACGCAGACAGTGGCGCGTGCACGCCCCATCATAGAATTCCTGAACTGCCGCAGGGACACGTTGTCTTCGGAATGTTGCACATGACGTCACCACTTCTGCCATTTCACGATTGGTGATTGAAATGGGAATTAAACAGAGGAGCTATCAAACAGTCCAATAAGGACAAGAAAATATCGGGACAGCATGTTGGCTAAAGCCAATGTGTTTCAGCTCATTTGACAGCTTTGAAATGAACGGCATAGACAACGTGAGCGCCTCAAGTGGATTGCCACACAGATCGTACAATCCGGAATTGGACTGAGCATCAAAGATTTAATTTAATGATAGTTAAGAATGCTAAAAAAAAACAAACCCTGCAACTTCACACACGGCCGCGGGCCTTTGCCATTTTTCAACAAAGTTAAGATTCAGTCCTTTAACGTTTTTCCTTTCGATATCAACTGTGGCTAACTTTTTTTTTTTTACGCTAAAAATTTGACTAAACTCAAAACTTCGCAATTTGAACTGCATGACGGTGCATGAGATGTCAGCGCACCACAGGCCACCGAGCATTCATTTGCGTCATCATTAAATTAAAATTAAATGAAAGCTAAGACAAGACCGTTTTAATGATTTTAGGGTTCACGGGTAATGGTGGTTACCTAAAAAACCTGCAATGTGACACACAGGCCTTTGCAATTTGTCAATAAAGTTACAGTAAGACCGAAAAAATGCTTAAAAATGTGCTAAAATTTTACGTCGCGCAAAATTTTTACACATTTTTCTATCAACTTCATTGACAAAAAATGACAAAAGCCTGTGTGTCGTGTTGCCGTTGTCATTTCTCACTAAAGTTGTAAACACTAAAAAAAAAAAAAAAAAAAAAATTCCTGTCTGTACAACTTTATTGACAACTCACAAAGGCCTGTGGCTCAATAAAGTTAAGACTGAAAAAATGCTTTAAAATGTGTTCAAATCTGACGCCGTGCAAAATTTTAAAAAATTCTGTACAATTTACAAATTTTCATCTACAACTTCATTGACAAAAATGACAAAGGCCTGCATGTTGTGTTGCCTTTGTCATTTCTCAGTAAAGTTGTCAAGACTCGAAAGAAAATCTGTAAACCCTTTCTTGGTCTTCCCAACTCTATTGACAAATGACAAAGGCCTGTGTGTCAATAACACTGTAAAGACCAAAAAGAAAGTAAACATTTTTAAGCAGACACATGACAATTTTTTTTTTTTTAAATATGCCCTTTTTTTCAGCCTTTGCAACTTTATTGACAAAGGTCCATGTGTCATGTTGTAAAAACTAAGAAAATGTTTAAGCCTTTTGTCGGCCTTTAGAACATTATTGAGAAATGACAAAGACCTGTGTGTCAATAAAGTTGTTATGAATTTTAAAAAAATGTTTAAAAACGAGTTTAAATTTTAAGTTGAGCTCAATTTTTACACATTTTTCATAGTTTACAATTTTATTTGCAACTACAACAAACACCCAAACATTTTTACGAGGACACATGATGACAAAAAAAGTAAAAAAAATTGTGTTTTTTTTTTCAGCCTTGACAACTTTATTGACAAAATATGCCAAAGGCCTTTGTGTTGTGTTGTTTTTGTCATTTCCCAATAAAGTTGCAAAGACTAAAAAAATGTTTACTTTTTTTTTTATTCGGTCTTTACAACTTTGACAAATGACAACGGCCTGTGTGTCAATAAAGTTGTTATGACTGAACAAATGCTTAAGTGTGTTAAAATTTTACACTAAGCTAAATTTTAACACATTTTTCTTTACAATTTATTTTACAACTACAACAAACACTACAAACATTTGAGGACATGATGACAAAAATGTTTAAACATTTGTAAGTTTTTTTTTTACAACCTTTATAACTTTATTGACAAAAAATGGCAAAGGCCTGTGTGTTCTGTTGCATTTGTCATTTCTCAATAAAATTGTAAAGACTGAAAAACCGTATAGCATTTTTTTTTCAGTCTATACAACTTTATCACGAAATGACAAAGGCCTGTGTGTCGTGCTGCATTTGTCATTTGTCTGAGACTGAAAAAAAGACTATTTCTCACTACGTGTGTGGTCCAGTCCAGTCAGGACGGAACCAGGCGGAAACAATCGCATACCGAATCTGAACACACCATAATTTTTTTTTTTTTTTTTTTTTTAAGTACTCACACATGAACTCCAAGCAGGCCAGACATTTCCCCAACGCCAGCACGGACCTCTGCACGGGCATCTCTCAGGTTGGTCAGAAGGTCACTTGAAGTCACTCATCCTGCATGCCCCCACGGCCCGGTGCCCACGAGCCCACCGCCTTCTCCAGCCTTGGCTTCACCTTTAGCGTGCAGAAGAAGAAAAATGGAGCAGAAAAAGTGGTGCCAGTCGCCGTTCAAGTTGGCACCGACCCTTGCTGTCAGCTGATTGGATGCCCTCCCCACTCCCTCCTCCCCCGTGTGCTGTGGATCAGTGGTGGGCAAAAGGCCCGGCGGAGGACAAAGAATGGAGACCCAGTTTGAGAGGCTGAAGAAGGGGGGGTGGGGGGAGCCTCCTGTAAAAACTCAACACTGATGATTAGATATGACAGGAACAGATTATAAACACACACAAAAAGAATGATCTGGCTATTAGAAATGTACATTAATTGCAAATATTTAGCATTTTGGCTCATATAGACTAGAGCCCAAGGGAATACCGCCCCCTTGTGGTCCATGTGAAGACACCTCTATTAACAAATGAAGTCGACGAGAAAATGGCACATCTTTGTCAAAATTGAGGAAGAAACACCCTTTAGTCCTATATTGATGCAATTCACATTTTTTAAAAGGTACTAAATACGGATGAACCCCCAAAATGTCAAAAATGATCATACTTTGTTAAGAGCTGTAAGCTGTACAGCTCTTAGTCTTGCAAATGAGGTGAAGGCAGGGCCGAGCCAGAACAATAGATGCTAACAAGCCAGTATCAGAGTCGTTCATACCCAATTCAGGGAGCGACACTTCCCTTTTATCGGAGGTGTTAATAACAGGATAGGATTATACCACTACTCCGCCCAGGCTTAGTGTAACGAACCAATAGGAGGAGGGTGTTGGCACACCAATTCTGCCCACTCTTACTGTATTTAAGGCCTAAGCTACCAGCACTTATTAGTTCGCTGACGAAGCTCTTCGGATGAGGAGCGAAACGTCCGACACCTTCTTCACAGAAGTACAGATGACGTCTCAAGAAGCCTTTTCCTCGTTGGACAACTCCTGTACGACTGAGAGCCTACACAGACACATACTTTGTTAATGTATACATGTTAATGTATTAAATGCAGATTGTACATACAGACTATATATATATATATATATATACATACACATCCATATACATATATATATATATACATATATATATATATACACACACATATACATATACATACATACACACACACACACATATATACCTTGTGATCCTATATTGAGGTCTCCGGTGCAGCGAGCCTACGCATGCGATATCACGTCCTCTTGTGGCCAAACTGAAAACAGCTGCAAATGCATTTTAATATTCATGAACCAAACATGTCAAAATGTGTCAAAACTGAAAGAGGAAAATACGCCTTTTGGCCCATATTGAGGTGGTAATTAATTGATACCTGAATTGTCTAGATGGCCTGTGGGGTGACGTGAGAGTGACCACGGCCACCGACTCCTTGGTTACCACGGCCACTCATGCTACTACAGAGAGATTCCATTAATAACAGATTTATGTGCTGAATCACGCCTAAGATTTAAGTCAAAGTCAAGAGTGAGAAAACCTGGCCGGAAAAGACCAAAGTAATCAAGGAAAACTTACCTAGCTCTTTTATTGACAGCTCCTCCACACGTAAAGTTGTGTGCTGCAGTGAAAAGTGTCCAAGCGGAAACGGCGGTTAGGCTGAACTAATGTTCTGTGCCACAGACACGTGTTTGTCCAAATTGTCCCCCAGCCGTGGGTCAGGCTACTGGGGTGGCCGGAGAGTGAACAAGGGTGGCCAAGGTCACCCCGTAGCGCCACAAAAGTCAAAACTAGTATAAAATCAAAGGGGAAAAAACTATAAAGTGCTACAAAAACAGAAAATGTTAAAAACTTCACAAATGTCACAATGCTAGACATGTGTTCCACACATTAAAACATGCTATAAAATAGTACTACCATAATCCAAAAGTACAGTATCTGCATTAGGATACATTTCTGTAAATAATGGCGTTTGAGTTATATATTGCCTCACATTTCTCAGTTTGCACTTACTGTATATATGTTATCAATATTTGTGTCACATTAATGGATTCATTGGTGTCAGAGTTAATATTAAATTCTATTGATTTTTTAAAACATAGCCGTGCGCTTAACATAATGAGCATGGCGTGCAGATCAAGACGTCAATATTCACTGCGGTCTATTCTGGAAATATTTGTGCAGACAGTTGAATTATTTAAATGAATCCTTTATTGTTCAATGCATGACCACACACATATGCTCTTCGTTTTCTTTTTGCACGGTGCATGATGGGACACTCACTATGGAGACAGTGATGTACAGTGATTGGGGGGGGCTACAAAGAGGTCCAAATACAACCCACATTCCACAGGGGAGGAGTCGTCCCACACCCACCGTCCTCCTCTTCTTCTAAATGTGACACTTTGATAAATAAACGGCACTGATCAGCGGCTCCAGCCTTTCCAGTACACGTTCTTGCCTAACAAATCCAGGCTTACACACCAAACGCAACAAAGAACCCAGCAAAATGAACACCGTTGTTTGGGTAGAAAAATACAATCCAAATGAAAACCTCTTTCACAGGGTGACACCTGTTATGTAGCACAAAACGTCAAAAACTGCAAAAAAATATAGAGACAGAGGAGAGACATGTACCTCTTGAATAACCCTTCCTGGAGGCCTTTGTGGCTGGGCCACAGCCTGCTTGTTTGTGGATGGGTTCTGGTTTTCTCTCTCTGAAAAGTTGTCATCACGCTCACCCTGCTAGACTTTGTTCCAAAAAAAAAAAAAAAAAGAAGAAAGAAAGAACGTGCAGGGACAGCGGGAAAGCACTGCTCTAAACACTTAAATGCGAACATGTGAGTGTGTGTGTGCGGCTTCTCTCCCCACATCATGAATGTGTTGCTAACATGTCCAGTGCACGCTTGGTCAGGACTGAACCAGAGCGCCACCGGGTTTGTGTCGCGTTCCCCCGCCCCAACGCTTCCCTCACCCCGACCACTAGGGCTCATGCTCTAAGGTTTCGCCCCACGCTCTTCTTCTCATATTTTTTTTCTTAATCTTCCGCCGACTCTCTAAGCTTGAACTCCTTCCATCGATCCTCCTTCATGTTGAGTTGTTGTTTTGCCTTTGGAGACGCAGATGCACACAGAGCAAAAGAGTGGAAGAGAGGGAGGGAGAGAGAGAGAAAGAGAGAGAGAGAAAAAGAGGGAAAGGGAGCGAGTGTTGTGATCGATCAGATGTTCGCAGCACCGACAGCTGCCCCCAATTTTCGCCCCTCAGCCGATCTCCTTCCACTGTCGGTAGAACTCCACGATGTTCTTCAGCTCCATGCCCGCCGAGCTGGCCGCCTGGACGGCTGACTGTTGGATGGAGGAAACAAAAATGCTGTTAAACCACCGTTTGCTTCTTTAAAGGTACAGTTAGGAATGAAACATTTTCCACTCTGTTCTGTATGCAACATGCATGTGCCTGTCTACAGAAGAAACATAACACATTCACAAGACCCATCACTTGGAACAAAGGCATCATGTTGGTGGTTGAGACGCCAAGCCTCCAAGCCAAGGACTGGTTGAAACCAGACCAGACCAACACACCAACTAAAAGTTAACAGGAGGTTTGCTGATCATTGAGACTGCCTCCACAGCAGGCGTATGAGGAAAAAAAGACCTCAGTTTCACTTTAGAGACCGCTTGGACCTCGCTAGACCTTGGCTGGTGGGCTCACCGCTCTCTCCAGCGCTGGGATCACAATCGCTTATATCTGCTCATGACTGGCGCAAAGCGCAAGCGCAGCGTGGAGGTTATGTTTTTGGCGGCAATTATCTGTTTGTGTTCAAAATAACTTGAAAAGTCCTGAATTGTCGAAAATGGACATGGGATCACCCCCGTCCCATTATAAAGGATTCGTTAACATTGCGAGATTTTCAGCATTTGTGCATATGACTTCACAAAAAATGGCCAAAGCACTTGAAAAAAAAAACAGGACAATTTTCCAACAGGTTCTACAAAATATCAGAGACTGATCCAGATAATGGAATAATTTCGTATACTATGATCCAGAATATGAACAAATACGGGCTCTTTGGAAAAGACAACAAATGAAGCTATAAACATGCAACAAACACAATTACATATAGCCAAGACACTGTGGAATCTGGAGTGTGCCAACAGATTTGTTGGATCTCGAAGCTATGGAACTAGATCTAGAAGAAAACCACCATTATGGAAAATGTGATTTTTGTGAATAACTACTGAGATAATATTGATATCATTATGAATCCATTGCTAATGGTATGTTTTCATGGTCAATTAATCTAAAAATGTATATAAAATAAACGTAGGACTGATATTTATGGTGTCAATCATAATATGTGGGGAACGATGGTGCTTGGCGGAGGTCTGCACTCTCAGAATGCTTTTCTAGTTTCAATATGAAATTGTGGGGAGGTGTTCAGGGCAAGTCCGAACAGTAGAAGGCCTTGGGGAAGACCCAGGACACGTTGGACGGACTAGGGAGGAGCTGGACGAAGTGGCCGGGGAGAGGAAAATCTGGGCCTCCCTGCTTAGGCTGTTGCCCCCGCGACCCGATCTCGGATAAGCGGTAGAAGATGGATCGATGGATGTATATGAAATTGTAAACCTTACATGAGACTCTTAGCATTAATCTGGGTGGACTTCACCCTACTAAGAAGGCAGGTCCAAACAGTACTGTGCCAAAAATGGAGTAAGGAACCAGCAATTTGGTACCACTTGACAACACAAACCGCGTGCGGCACCCAACTGGACCACTCTGCGATGACGTAACTGACCTTCATTGCCACAGAGCGACCGCAAAGCTCGTCCACTTGATGGCCGGTGAGGAGCGTCACCATGCCGGCCGTGTCATCGTCTCCGTTGCTCTGGGAGACGGTCAACTGACGACAGCTGTCTACCATCTTGTACAGGTGCCTAGACCAAGCATGACAAGACATGAGCTCTGTTCGCGTGTCCCTCAGAAGCGCTATTGTGTACTTGATACACTAACGCTGCACCCGTGAGTGGTGCAGATGGCAGCGTGCCATCAGTACACACGATTTCCTTTATCTCTACTTGACGGAAATGCTCCGTGATATGCTCAAAATCCTCGGCACTCATTCATAAAGGTGCTTTATGTTACGTTACGTGTACCATAATGATACGTACCAGGCGTCGATGTCCTGGCGTTTCAGTTTATCCCTTTCAAAACTTCGACCCGACTCCTTCTGGCAGCGGATGTACCTGCGTGGTAAAGAACACTCCAGTAACAGTGACGGCGGCAAGACAAGAAGATTTTCAGGAATCGCGCACCTGTTGCCTTTACGGAACTCAGATTCCAAGAAGCGGATGCTGTCACGCGCGCCGGCATTCTCCTTCTTGAGTCGGTCAAGTCCATCGATCACTGCAGCACAACAGGACATTCCACACTGAGCGTGTTGGGAATTTAAATGCGCATTTGAGGAAACGGATGCGAATCAGTGTGCTGACCCGTTCTTGGGATGATGATGATGAAGCACCCGCTGCCCGCCAGATGCCGGATGACGCTCAGGTTCTGGCACAGAGCTGCCGTGTCGGGCACCAGGTAAGGAGACATGGAGGACTGGGCCTTGGGCTGCTGAAGGCTGCCCTCTAGCTGTGACACCTCCAACTGCAAGGACAAGACAGCAGGAGAAGAGTCCACTCTTACCTTTAGCTACATTTCACACGTAATGAGACAAGAGTGACATTATATTCACACCTGGAGTCGAAGCTGGGCCATGTCCCGCATCAGTCGATTTCTACGGGCCTCCTCTTCAGCCTGGACATTTATAAAGCAAAAATCTTAAATGCAACGTTCACATTTGATGTGATGAGAGTTCCACACAGACAGAAGCGTGGGAGGTCAGAAGTCGCTCACCATTCGGAACTGGGCCTTCGCCTGCTGCACCAGATTGTCGGGCTGCGACTGACTGACGCTGGTGAAGATGCCCGCCTCCGGGTTGAAGTGCAGCACGTTGCCCTGGAGACTGGTGAGGAAATGGCCAAAACTGCGAATGCAACACACTCGCACGATGCACTGCAAGAAAGCAACAGAGAGCAGACTTTTATGTAATACGCCTGCTTGTATGGGAGAGCATCACAACACTTTTCCATGTGTTTAGCAATCATTGCATAGATTAAACACCAAAGACACTCCTTGATACAACTCACAAATTTGATCTTTTAAGATTTTTGCAATTCCGCTAAATACACTGCAAAGCCATAAAAGCTCATTAGAGCAGCGATTCTCAACTGGTGGGTTTTTACTGAGTCGCCGGTCTTAACCTAACACTTTTATTCTTCAGGGGATTTTTTTTTTTGCAGCAGCAGGGTGTGTGGTCTATTAATACCCCTATAGGAGGCAACAATGCTCTGCAGCACCATTTGAAACCCATTGTCATAGAAGACCACCAACCTTTGTTAGTCGCCTACTGCCATTTGTGAATAAAAACGTATCGCTGAAATGTTCATTAAACCTGTTTTGTGACGACACACGGTTATTTTTCACTACCTCAATTCGAACTGCACTGTCTTTTCATTAAATATAAGATATTTGATAAGTCTGAGTTGTAAATTTTCCGCAAATGGGGTCATTATTTGTGATGAAGCGAAACTAGTTGAGAAGCGCTGCATTAGACTATATTATTTATTTTATACACATGCCTGAAAAACCTCAATTGACAAATACAGGTAAATATAGACATGACTGACAAAGTAAATGTCAAGTATAAAAGTTGCAGGTCATACAATAATTATCCACTGAACATTTTGGCATTTCATAAAAACCATTGAAGGAAACAGCCACCACTGACTCACATGCGCCTCTTGAGGAGCGCAATGGTATTACAGCCTGAGCAGCGGCGACTGATCAAAGCAAAAGTAAAATCTTGCCTGCATGTTGTTGTGTGTCTGCATGTGTGTACCTCCTGGAGTGGGCTGAGAGAGGCGCTGTGGGGAGCGAAGTCCATGCGGCGGTGAGCGACGGTGAGAGCGGGCAGGTGTCGCAGTGCCACGTCCTCGGGCAGCAGTAGAGTCTGGACCAGAGCGGGCCGCTCACACTCGTTGAGCAGTTCCGTCACCTCCGGGTTGAGGTCGACCTCTACGACGCAGATGTCGGCAAGGTACGTAAAGCGGTAAGCTAATGTTGCGGACAGCGTAGACGTGGCTTTGTCAGCAACTCACCGGCCTCCAGCATCTTGTTGCCATCTGGTAGCAGATTGAGGAGCACAGACAGGCGGTTCCAGAGGCTCTGAGAACTCTGCAGAGAGAGAAAACTTCAAGTCACTCCTGAAGTGAACGTCGGGGACAAAGTGGCGTGCCCTCACCTGTGCACACATGAGGATGATGTCGGTGTTTGTTCTGAGCCAGTCGATGAAGACCTTCACCACCTGGATTAAGCCCTGATTGGTCAGGATCTCCAGCTTCTCCAGCAGCGTCTTCTCACTGTGCACAAAATGAGCGCTGTGCTGGCTGCCCTCTGAATCAGAGTCCACGTCTGAAGGAGGAAGTTCACATTCATGCTTGAACTTGTTCTAAACTGAACAACAAAAAAAAAGCAACATTACCATTTTCATTTGTCCCATTGGGGGCTGTCTGGTTGGCGTTGCAGGGCGAGTCATTGGCAGTGATTGCGGTCTCCTGGGAAGGTGGGGTGGAGTCGTCAGTGGGGGCGGGCCCACTGGAAGCAGCTTGGGGCCTGAGCAGCATGTTGCTGAAGGTGGGCGCCAGGCGGAAGCAGCGCTTTGCCTGGAAAAGCTGGGAGGACATGGCCTGGAGGTTGCTGCTGATGCTGGCCTCGCTTGCCGTCAGGGGGCCGTTAGTGGTGGGCGGCGTGTCCCCACCCTCTTCCTTGGGGTGTTCTTCATCCTCTTCTTCATCTTGCCGCTCCGGTGCGTGGGCCTCCTGGCTGCCGCAGTTGTCCGCGTCGTCCATGTCCTCCAGGTCTGAGCGTGATTCCTGGCTGTTCATGTCAGAGTCCGTCTCCACATCAAAAGCTGTCCCGCCTTCCTCCTCCTCCTCAGAACCGCTCCCCCAGCAGCCCTCCTCGCCCAGTGGATTGTTCTTCAGCTCTCTACGGAGAGTGGACGGATCGGGTGGCGCTCCAGGCGAGGGGCAACCAGCTGCAGCGGCGCGATCTCTTGTCGTTGCCGCCGCCGCCGCCGCCTCCTCCTCTTCGTCTTCCTCGTCTTCACTCTCAAAGCCTTCGCTCAGGTCGCTCTCATCCTCGTCCCCTTGCCGGTCCTTGCGGGTGCAGCGGCGTCTGCGGAGCCGAGAGAGGCGGGTGTACTTCTTCTTCTGCTTCTGTTTGTCCTCTTCTTCCCCGCCGCTTTTCTTGTTGGCGTTGACTTCATTGTTCTCTTCTTCGTCCTCTCGATCCAGGGATCCGTTCTGCAGTAGCCTCTCCTCAGGCCCGTCTGTGGGCAGAGCATCCCTCGTCTCAAGGTCATCTAGAGGAGAAGAGGAGGAGAAGATTTTGTAATAACCAGTGCCTTGGCTTATGGAACTGTATTTTTAGGCCATATTTTAGAAGTTCTTTCGGTAGTTATGGCCCCCATTGAGCCCACGTAGCACAGTGGCACACCAAACACGGGAGTGGTGGAAAAAAAGCTTTCTATCTACAGGATTGGAAAGGGATGACGGGAGAGTAATGGGGTCCTCACACTAGACCATTCGTAGCGTGCTGGAATTGGGAGAGAGTCCGGCCCCCTTTCGTGGCCCCCGCTGGCCTGCGCTTCACTGAACATTTGTGCCGTGGCCTGTTTTCTTGCCCCATCACTTCCATTGCTTCTGTATCACTGCAATGTCTCTAACTTGGTGGATTATTTCCAGTCTTATTCTTTGCAGTAATCGTGGACCGTGATATGTGAATTTCCACAAAGTCGAATTTCTTTCATAAATAAAATATTTGCATAGTTAGAACACAGAAAACCTGTTTGCAACCTTTTCAATAGGCTTTTTAACATTAGAGCCCTCAAGACTGACAAACTTACACCACTACAGTCACCTTTACAGTGTACTCCTTATTGTCTCTGCCCATTTTTTCCACCAAAATTCAGCCAATTTAAAAACAACAATATAAACAAAAAATACACATATAGCAGCCGGTCACACAACTCCTCACTTCCTCAATTACAACTCAGCCAATGCCATTCCCCACAACAGAAATAACCACTGTATGACAATCAAACATAACTAAGGAACATGCTTCATATGTGAAAATGACTTAGTGAACTATTTCCAGACTTATCTAGAGTTATATCTATCTTGTGCATGGTTCCATTAATTTCTGCGATAGCAGTGATCATATGACTTAGATCTCCTTACACAGTGAGTGAGCGTGCAGTGGGTTTGACTTGTGGGTCATTTTGAGTCTTTGTATTTTATTTCTATTACGAATCATGTTGGTTATCACAAAGAATCTGCAAGAAGTGGTCGCATAACAGTCATTCTATGTCTCTGCTACGTTGCACGCATGCGTGCAGTAAAAGAGGGGAAGTGCGCCACACCTGGCCACGATTCAGTGCACTCACACTTGTCAAACGTACTGTGCTTAAGGTGTTACTTGGGCCCAGATGGTACAATTGGCCTACTGTGAGGACGCCATCAGACGAACATGTTTGACTGGAGCATGTTTGTTAAGATCAGGTATGTCAGGTATGCGCTGCTACAAAAGTTACACCCACTTTGAGCTGCAACAGCAAAGTCTGTGAAGGATTGCACTTTTGCACCTATCAACATGTGCACTTGTTTCGACATGGAACCGGCATCTCACCTGCGGCGTCAGTGTTCAGTGGTGGCACCTGGCTCTCCCCTTCCTCCAGTTCAGCTTGTAGTCTGATGTTCACATGGTTGACCAGATGGGAGAACAGGGCCAGCGTAAAGGCAATGGATGCACTGTACTGTTTTGACCCTATGCAAAAACAAAATACACACAATGACATTCTCATTTAAAACATGATTGCTGTCCAGTTTGTCCCACCTCCTCTCTTCAGGCTGTGCACCACCATCAGGCAAGTGACCACCATCTTGAAAACTAGCATGTCGGGCAGCACAGCGCAGGAGCCATCGGTGTGCTGCTGCTCCTCCTCCTCCTCGCTGAGAGAGTGGCAGGCACCGCTGTGGGTGTGCGCCGGCGGCGGCGGCGGCAGGTAGAAGAGCACCAAGTTGAAGTCCTCCAGCACCGACTGGCACAGCGAGGTCAGCTCTGCCTCCATCAGGCTTGAGAAACGGGAAGACATGTAACCGTGGAAACGTTAACAGGCAGTTTCAAGGCGCTTTTCTCAAAAAAAGTTTATTGGTTCGTAATTCGCATGTTCGGACTATGGACTATCCCTCCCCGCCCACAGTGCAGTTCACCTGTTTTTGGGCTGCAGCAGACTTTGCAGGTACATGAAGCTCACCAGGACGCGCTTGATGTCTCTGGACCTGCAGGAACGGCAGGATCATGGAACCAGTGACAAGGGCCTTTCAGACCAACTGAACAGTGATAACATCTTAAAATCATATACCATATAATGCGCCTTAGGCCACCAGAAGCTTTTGCTTACTGTTGCTTTAATTACCTCTTTTTTTTTTCTCTTCACAGCCAGTCATTTTGGCGTAGTAAAGTAAATTGGACAGACACAGATGTGAACAATAACATTAAGTAGGGTTCCATACCATTTACTTTTAAGGGAGGCAGCTCCCTGCCATTTCTCAAGTGTAATGGGAGGTCACATTAATTACTTAACGGACGCTGTCTCCATTTTTTCAGGACTAAAAAAAATGTCATTTTAGCGTTGCTGAAACAATGCTGAAACAATAGAAAGTACGAGTCTGTTTGCTACGACTACTCATGGCAGACTGTGAGAGCCACCGCTGCCAACGGCTACTTTTGGACAAATGAGCATCCATAACATTATCTTTTCAATTCTGAATATGCAGAGGATGGCAAGAAGAGAGAGTGAAACGCCGGAGCAGACAGGGGGTGAGAGAGTAAGGACCGGCATGACTCGGTGGTGTAAAAGTGGAGCTTACCAAGCCACACAGACAGAAATGGCACACAGTGTTACCATCAATGGAAAGGCTTTGTGTGTATGGCGAGGAGGACACTGCTCCAAGAGACTGCATCACAACAAACTAAGAATTGTTAGCGCTAACAAACCCTGCACTGGCACAAACTTTTTTCCACCTACTCAAAATCAACTGGAAAAGACACCTCAGGCCAGCTGAACCAGATGGACAACTGTCCATCGTGCAAGTCACCGTGATATTACTTCTGACACATGAAGCACATAGCGCATGATATAACAGCTATATACAGAGTCCATCTAGCTGCGTACAAACAAAACACGGAATGTAGGCTAATACTTCAGATAATTTGGGTGTCTACAGTATGTGTAGTTGTTCATATGCTTGTTATTGTTTCCCCAGTCAGCACAGATGGGTGTCCTATCGCATTGTTTTGGAATGGGTCCGTTACCTCTCGATAGTGGCGTGAGGCGTTGTAAGCGAGGCGCTGTGTCACGAAACAAGAAAAGTAGTTCTTCGGTGTTAGCTCCTACAATAACAAAGTCACCGTTGCTTGGTTAATATACAGGTCACGTTATGAAAATAGAATATTGTTGCCGTTTTTTGGAGGGTTTTTTAGAGGGCTTTATCGTCAATATAGGTGTGTCGCATTACGTGCATTGTTAGCTCCCTCATGCTAGCTGTTTTTCTCTCTTTAGAACGCACAGAAAAGGGAAAGACGTGTGTTCATGTTTCAGATAAGATTGTGGATGATGGGCAAAATTACAAAAAGGTGCAGGTTTCCTTTAAGATGGACATGCTTCGGTGAGAAGAAAAATCTCGTAATACTTTATGTTGGTCGACTATTCTTTCATGGGTTTTTTTTTTATTTCCCATTGAGGCGGGTCAAAGTGCTTGTGTAGTCTTCCATATTGCGTTGTTTGATTATGCAACTGCCCATTTGCGCATGCACAACACTAACACTACTTGGACAAGAGACTTGCCAGAGACGTTTCGGGAATTTTGAGACATTGTGTGCTGCAAAAGGGTTAATTCAGTTGACATTTTGAATCAGATTAATAATGATGATGCATTAATCTGCACCAATTGTGACAGCCCAATATGAAAAAATATACAAAATTTGAGATATAACAAATTCCTCCAAACATCGCTGAAGTTTTTCCGAGCAGTGTCCTCACCTCTGTCGGGATGGCGACAGCTTCTTCATTTCCTGCTTCTTCACTTGGTGGTACATCTTGGCTGCTTTGTCAAAGAGGCGCTTCAGGTTGCCATAGGCACCTTCAAAGGGGGTCTCCGACTGGATACTAGACGCCAGAGGGAGACAATTCTGTCAAAATGTGCCACTAAAAAGGTCGGCTATCATGCAAAAATTATGTTTTCACAGGATTATGCTTCCCTACAGCCTGTTTATGAGCACAAAACGTGAGAAAATCAATCAGCTTTTCATGATGTCATGAATGAAAAAAACTCCCTCCTTAAGGACATCATACTGTACTCCACCCCAGCTAGCTAGATGAAAACGCATGTGCATAAAGGCTTCGCTACACATCTTAAAATGCAGCTTGGAGCTCTACCAAGAGATGTGGGAGCAGTAAGTTTGATCACTTACTTTTTCTTCAGTGTATAAGCTAACCTAGCAGGTTGCTGCTGTTAAAATATGGGTGTAGTGTCAGCACTTTCGCTAACATAGCTACGTTAGTGTTGCTAACATTTGTGTGCTCCTGTGCCACTCCTTAATGTTACGTCTACTAGGTTGGACAAGTGCAGAGTTAAGAGTGTATATGTCAAAAGTGGACAATAGCGCATCTCGGAGACGCACACTCTGGTGTGGACAAATACGGCTCATTAGCTTTAAAGCTACAGATGCACAAAACGACGTGTTCTTCCTAAAAGCACTTTTCAACAGCATCAGGGTTAACACACCTCCTATCCGCTACTGTGCGACTTATTTATAATTAATGAAAAATATTATCATATGTGAGCTTTACAGACAAGAGACAAGCGACCTTGCTATGCGCCACTCACCAGCGTAGATAGTAATAAGTTGCTTCAACATTGTAGAACTTGCTTCCCGCCAGAGTACCCAGCTGGTTAAAAGGCATCCCTGCAGAGAAGAGGGTTTAATTCTTTGTGAAAATAAAATATGCAAGTAAAGCGCGCCTGCACAGAGCCGGTAGTGTGGGCTAGTCACTCACCGACGTGCGGCATGACGGAGAGCGCCTGATGGTAAAACCTCTCCGCCAGATGCTCCGCCTCCACCCCGGCGAGCTCGTTCTGGTAGCGAGCTGGAGAAGAATGCCAGCACATTAGGAGCCTGAAACATTGCTTTTCGGTGATTAATTTGGTGCTTTAGTACCTACCGAGATCTCCGAGGTAGACAAGGCAGCGATGACAGGCCATCTGCGCCCACTCCATCTCCTTGGGGGAGGCTGACACCGCCTTCTTTCGGCCTGCAGTTGCATGTGGCATGTCACAATGCAGAAAAGCATGAAATATGCACATATATAAGCTACCACTCGTGTGTTAACTGACCTATGAGGGGGTCGGTGACATGGGTCCAGTCGATGCAGTTCTGCAGCTCCAGCTGGTAGTGCGACTGTATATACAGCAGCAGGTGCTGGTAGAAGCCCACCCCAGCGATCAGGTGGGTCCTGTAGGCGCACTCCAGCACGCTGCGGCTGTGGATGTGCTACAGCACAACAAGGAGAGTCACAAATACGACTTCAACGGACAAAGCCACTTCAAAGATGACACTAAAATACAAACAACAGCAACAACATCTGTCAGCATCTGCAGTTACCTTCTTGTTGGTCTTGATGACCTGGATGACCTCATAGTAGACCTTCCTCCACAGGAGCTCCTCCGCCTTGCGGCCATAGTCGACAGGGTGCAGAAACATCAGTTTCACGCAGAGCTCCCTCAGTCTGACAAGAAGAGGAGGAGGGAGAATTCCATCAGGGCGGGAATAAGGGTCGGCTCGGGAATATTTTACAAATTAACGTGAATAACTAAATAAATATAAATATAATAGCTATGTAACATTTGCAATCCACATACAATAAATACAAAATATGTTTTAAATTCCAATAAAAATACACAAAGTTAATTTGTTTTAATTAAATTAATCAGAATGTACACAAACCAAACCAACCCCCCCCCCCCCCCCACACACACACACACAAAAGAAAGATTTGATTTCATACACCACTGCCCAGAACACACACACCGCACAGAACTACACTCAACTTCCCACAATGCAATGCAATTCTTCTTAAAGGGCCAGGCTCGGCCTGTAACAGTGTTCATACGCTGTAAAAAAAAACAATAAAAAAATAAAAATAAAAAATTCACAAAAATTGCACTAAAAAAAGGGAGGGAACATTGTATTGAGTTTGAGTTGTTCCTGATGAAGTCAGCATACATAAAGTGAACGCTTATGGTTTTTTTTTTTTGTCATCTCATCAGGCATCAGATAAGCAGAGACAGTGGCAGCATCACTCTGTCGACTTCCTTTTCACCGGCATACTGCGTAATCCCAGCCACTGCTTCACATTTAACAATTATTACACGAGCTTTGGTGCCGGGCGCCACATATCCTCGCTCTCTGTGTTCTTGGAGACATTCCTGAGACATTATTGGATGGATCCAAC
This sequence comes from Dunckerocampus dactyliophorus, assembly GCF_027744805.1. Taxonomy (NCBI): domain Eukaryota; kingdom Metazoa; phylum Chordata; class Actinopteri; order Syngnathiformes; family Syngnathidae; genus Dunckerocampus; species Dunckerocampus dactyliophorus. The sequence continues at coordinate 2,202,018 of NC_072825.1, forward strand.
TGTGCTAAATATTTCCCGAGAAGAGAATGTGATATCCGACAACAACTAACAAGCACAGGCATCTGCCTGCTCACATTCAATTATGCAGCGGAGGGATCCGATCACGCTCAACCAGTCACGGAACGACTGTAATGAGATCACTCCCCGCCGGTTACACATGATAACCATCGCATTTCATCAGTGTTTCCCATGCTTTATCAACTTGCCTCAAATATGCTCGATATTGTTTGTAATTATGTTCAAGGCTGTTTGTTTTTGAAAGCCAACAGTAAATACAGTACATGGCGGGACACATACTCGACGGACGGCTGGCGAAAAGGGTCGTTTCTGGAAGTGACGTCGGCGAAGGCCTACGTGTCGATGGGCGCGGCGTAAACAAAGGCTTCAAGAGGCCGCTTGACTTCGTTGGGTTTATTTTTAATCAAAATAGCAGTCACGCCAAATCTTTGTGTTGCCGCTGCCTGTTCAGTGTTCGAGCGATGCTGTCAATTTGTTTTCTTTTCCAAAAGACAAAGGTTTAGGACAACAATGAACGAAGCAAGTACAGAGAGCAGGAGACAAATGGACCCCCGCCTGGCGTTCTGTTCTTTGCAATGTTCATTTCACTGAAGACTGCTATGAAGACACGCCTTTACGAGAAGCATTTGACTTGAAAGTACGGTATAAACGCATTTTGGATGCTAGGATTCTAATCCTGGTAATTTACACTTACCATTCTGTGTTTGAAAACGACCAGTACTCATCTCCATGTCTTTGTCATCGGTCACCTCAGCCTCAGACATGCTAGTTCTATCGTTGGTGGTTCGAATAAGTACAGCTTAATTCCCTGTTCTGCAAGTTCTCTATTTTCCTCGAAAACTATTGACACAGCGCTCGCTCAAATCTTTGCTATAAATCACTGTAAACATCTTCTGTCTCGTCCATCCTCGCATGTTTGTTTACTCTGCTTAAGATGAGAGCTGCGCCTTCGCCGACTTCACTTCCGGAAAAGCCCTCTTTTTTGCGGCGGCCTGTCTCTCCTGCCACATACAATAAATGTAATTTTCACAAATCTACCGTTCGCTTTCAAAAAACAAACTACGTAGAACATAATTACAAAGAAGAACATATTCAAGCACAGTTGATAAATCATGTCAGTGATTCTTTAAAATCAGTGCACACTTACACACAGGCCAGGAAACATAAACATAAACATAAATATATATATATATATATATCTTTTTTAAAATCACACCTGCGTGTTGCACTAATACATTATTATTTTTATTCTTCTGTTTAGATATATTGGAGAGACGGGTGTCCACCACTGCAGATGGCAACCGCAATGAAGGACGCTGAGCACTATTGTCTGTGTTCCAAGTCATGAATGAATGAGATGGTCATTCCTCGTAGGGATGGCTGATATACATACATTGCATATGTAAATCCAATGACAGGCGACACCTACTTGTTCCGGAGGCTGATGTTCTCCGGCTTGAAGACCTCCCTGTAGGACGCTTTGCTGCCGATGATGACGTCCAGCTTGTGCACAGACTCCACCACCGCCCTGGAGAACGTGAAGCACACAGGTTGTTGCAGATGAGCGGGCATCAAAACACAAAAACACACACAGATCACATTCCTTTCTTTTTCATCGCGTTCAGGCAGCTAAGACAGGACGCTAACACCTGACAAGAGCTTGTTTTAGCAGCAGGTGTTCCTCTGTTGCACGACTTACTTGACGTGTTATAAAAGCTAATAATTGACCTCCCTTAATTCGGATCAAAAACACGCCAATGTAGCACAATGACGTCCAATTAGCACCTCTGTTAGCAGGACACAAAAACGGCCTCATTCTTACCTGTAAAGCCGCTTAATGAGAAGCACTTTCGCCTCCGGTTCGCTGTCCTGTCCCGGTCCACTCATGTTACTCACTTGTCCCGGTCAGTGTCACCCCGTCGTCACCCGCTTGTCACGGGTCCTCTGGGTTGGCTCCCCCCTCGGCAGTGACAACCGTGTTGTTAGCCAGCTAGCACTAGCCTCCGTGGTAGCGTTAGCTCGCCAACCCCGGTCCCGCCGAGTCTCTTTCGTTTCGTGTGAACTTTGGCGAGGGCCCCCTCTGCCCATCCGTTCCGAACACCGGGTGAGAGCGGTGCCCGGTAATGTGCGCTCTTGTAGGTCAGCTAAAGCGCCCTGGTTCGCCTCTGGTGTTGCGCTCCAGTATAGACATTGCGACCAGGGCGGCCATTCTTCCTTACAGTTAACCGCTCGGTTATCGCGAGAATTCAGAGAACACGTGACAGGTTGCCAGATGGGTATGTAAATCCCCAGTTTTCTACTTGCGATAGATGAACTTCACGTCGGAAGTAGCATTTAAGTATATTTGATTCATTTTTGGCATTCAACCCTCATTGTAAATTCTTTTGATTTGCAAAATGTATAAACTTGCAGCAGTTAATTTCAGTGAACCAACTGAACAAAAACAGTTTAAATAGCTCATGACTTTGGCGCGTGGTAAGTCAATCACGTGACACATATACTGTATGCAGTCGTCCTTAGCCACTTGGCGCTTCAAATTTCACGGCTTCAATCTATCACAGTTTTTCAAATTATGTCTTGGTTAAATCATTTCTGTTTCATGATTGACTACGGCCTATAATGAGTCTAAAAATATGCATGTTTAAGCAAATCTGATGTATTCTTGGCCCAAATTAAGCACTTTCAAGCATAAAAATGGCTCAGTGAGGTAAAATACATTCAGAAGACGCGCATTCAAAGACGTTGGGATGATATGTAGTATTCTGCACTGGTCACTAGGGGTCAGTAATGTTACATTGATGAGACAATAGACACCTCTAACAGCAGGGGGGAAAAAAAAGAGTTCTGCAAATATCAATCCGGCAGAGGGTGCTGTCTCAAAAGTCTTTTTTCTCAATATTTTCCAGCAGGAAGATGCTTTGACAAGACATGATGTTTTGTAACTGCACGTTTAGTAAGTACAATAATGCATACTGTATGCCTGTATTTGTTTTTTATGTGCAAAACTGAATTTCTAATGTGTTTAATAACTGTGAGAGGCATTTAACAGGGAATAGAGCAGGGATGTCCAAACATAGTGAAAAAAACAAAGGATGCAACTTTTGCAAGCGACACATGTAGATATGATAAGAAGTTATATATATATATATATATATACAGTATATTTTAAGGAAAAAACTGCATTTCAGTTTTGTGACATAAGTGCTAAAGCTAAAGCAGTATTAACTTTTTGCCCATTTTTTGTTTTTTTTAAATTTTCCAAATATTTCAGAAGAAAGCTGAAATATCTTTGTAAGTTTTTCTTCTCGTAGTATTATGACTTTATTCTCATTTACTTCTGTTTTATTATGACTTTATTCCCATAATAGTCTAACTTTTCCCCCAACTATTTCTCATAGTATTGCGACTTAAAAAAAAACATCATATTTTTTCTTCAATATTTCAGCTCTATGCTACTAAAATGACATTATTTTTCAGAATAATATTATTACTTTTTTCTTAATATTTAAAAAAAAAAAAATTTTCCTTTTTTTTCTTGCAAAATTACAGCTATTTTTTGTATTTCTGCTGCTGTTTTTTTTTTTTTTTTACATTTTCTAACTATTTCAACTTTATTACTGGAAATCTTCTTTTCGTAATATTAACACTTTATTCCTATAATATTTGACTTTATTTCCATAATATTATCTTTTTTTCCAAACCTAATTTTCCAAATTTACAACTTTTTTTTATTTGTTTCTCGTAATATTATGAGTAATGACTTTTTTTTCTCTTAATATTAATTTTTTTTTTCTTTTTTTCTTGTAAAATTACAGCTATTTTTTGCATTTCTGCTGCTGTGGGTTTTTTTTTTTTTACATTTTCCAACTATTTCAACTTTTTTACTGGAAATTTTCTTTTCGTAATATTAACACTTTATTCCTATAATATTTTGACTTTATTCCCATAACATTATCTTTTTTCCAAATTTACAACTTTTTTTTTACAGTCACTGTGTTATTTAGTTTTTATTTTTTGCTGGAGGGGATTTAATGTAGTTGTACATCACTAAAACCTACCAGCATAACGATACATGATATATTTGACGTTAATAGCAGTGAAAGTACATAAAATATACACAAACATGGAAGTTACACATCATTTTACAAATGTAAACATACTATACAGAGTGGATGTGAATTCAACGTGGCACATCTGATCCATCAATATTGCATCTTGTCATCCAACCTGCTGCGGAAATTTTAAAAATCAGGAAGATTTTACAGATGGAGCACATTTGGGCCACCATCTGGAGGGACAAAACATTCCATCTTGGCCGTGACAACAGATTTCACTGCAAAAGATGGTCGCAGGGAAAGAAAAGTTGGGAAACAAGTCGTAAAACACCCAACAGAAAGTAAACCACGTGTGGACTTGATGTGCTTGCTTGAATGACATGTGCGGCACATTTGCATTCCTCTTCAGAGTCACGGTGACCTCCACAAACTGGCAGCAGACTCCACGGCTGCAGCCGGCATGAAGCTCATCAGCCATCTAATCAGTCCAAATGATGACAACACCTGTGTGGACCACCTTGGGCTTTCCAATGAGACGTGAAGGGCGGGTCATCTGCTCAGGTCAGGGCGGACTCAGGAATACCAACTTTTCCCCCACCCTGGAATTTGTGCAACACATTCACAGACAATCTCTTTGGCAGAAGGCCTGTCACGATAATCAATAAATCGATGAATTGAACGATTAAAAAAACTCCAGATGGATAATTATGACGCCCTGGATAAACTGACATGTGCATTTATGCGTGTGTGTTTCATCTGCTCGTCTTGCTGTGCCACACAGGCTGGATGACAAGAGGGTTCACTCTGCATGTGTCTGTGCGCATCGGTTCTATAGTGGAATGAACAGAGAGAGTGGGCCCTCATGCGGAGGCGGGGCTACTAGTGAGTGGAGTACAGAGGGTTCAGCAGTTAGCTTCGTGAGGCCGCATACGCTAACATGAATGACGGCGCAGGAGCGATGGTTTCTGAGGCGAACGCCACAGCGTGGGAACATTTTGGTTTTAAACAGAATGAACACGGTGAGCGCATGAACGTGGACGACTGACACGGACGGTTTCCTCCACTGGGAAAAAAAAACCTACCTTTGTAGGTGCCTTGTCCAGACAGTGAACGCTTACTGAGGAATTTGGTCTGCAAATATAAACAAAACATTGTAAAATGGAGCGCGCTCACAGTGTCGCCGGCTAATGTCTCACACAGGTACACCATACACTATACTTGAGTACCATCAAGTGGTTCGAATGTGAAGTACACCTCTCATGACACAATGATAAATTGGTCTAAGAAAATGTTGTCGATAAAATCGATTATCTACGATAATTTGTAGCACAATTATCAACCAGCAAAATTTGTTATCATGACAGGCCTATTTGACAGTCAAACGTTGGTTTTCATACGCCTCAGTTCTCATATGATTCACTTTTCGCTGAAATTTCCCACTCAAGCTTTTCCTCGGCTTTCGTACAATATTCCAAGTAACGAACTAGTCCGTCTGTCCTGTACTGTATCGTTCCGCGAAATGGAGTTCCCAAACAAAGCACCCTACGCATTGCTGACTCATTGACCGTACATTTTTTATTGAGTGTGACTGCTAAATAACCCGCCACGGGGCCAAAGAAACTCACGAGTGGCAGCAATTTCATAAAGAAGGTGAGAAGCGCTGTTGAATTGAATCTCACACCAACAATAAGTTCCATCCAGTCGTCATTTATAATTATTTGGCATTGTTTTCTGCATGTACAACTATTAGGGGTGTAGCGATTCATTCACTACATCGCTACTTAGCGACGTCATCATCCAGCGCGGCGCGTCCAGGTCAAAACACATATGTGCGCTGGGAAACTTATACCACTTGTGTATTCTCGCTTGTACAAGACACTTGCTGGTGCCGGCGAGGAAGGAGGAGAGAGGAAAGGCCAGGAAGCTGTAATTTTATCGCACTTCTTATTCTTCTTTTGCATCACCACGTTTCCTTACACTACTGCACGCCATCTGCCATCACTTCACATGCAAAGTATCTGTTTGCTCTCCTCATTATCCAAGCTTATTATAACAAAGCCCCCACACCACAGTATCCTGCTCAGTGTCTCTGTGAAGCACGTCATCAAGACGGAGGACCCATCATAATGTCCCTCACCTTTGGGTGCACTGTGCAGGTTTGGATTGCACTATTTAAAGTCAAGACTTCAGCATGGCAAGCTATACCACCCTCTGTTCATCCTGATTTTGTATTGCAATTTCAACTCATTTTTTGTACTCATTTTGTACTCGTAATAATTTATACCTGATTCTCTTACACACAAAAAACCAAGGGGAATCTAGGAAACCTCACCTGCACTGTCCAGTATCCACGTGTTTATTTCACAGTCACACTGGTTGAATTTTTGGCTAAAAAGTTACTGAATCGATTTAAAGTTACTGAATTGTTACAAATTGTATCGTTCTAAATGAACCGATATCGTCCTTGAATCGTATCGGCAACCACGAATCGTGACACAAATCGAATCGTTATTAAAACAAATCGTTACCCCCCTAACAACAATAGTTACTCTCTGTAAAATGTTTGGAAAATGTCTTCATATTTTTAGGTGTCTGGAACGGATGAATTGGATTCTGATCCTATGGGGGGGCCGCACGGTGGTCTAGTGGTTAGCATGTTGGCTAACACAGTAACAGTCTGGAGATCGGGTACGATTCTCCCTTGGGCATTTCTGTGTGGAGTTTGCATGTTCTCCCCGTGTGTGGGGGGGTTTTCTCCGGGTACTCCGGTTTCCTCCCACATTCCAAAAACATGCATGTTAGCTTCATTGGAGACTCTAAATTGTCCATAGGTATGAATGTGAGTGTTTGTCTATATGTGCCCTGCCATTGGCTGGCCACCAGTCCAGGGTGTACCCCGCTGAGATAGGCTCCAGCATGCCTCCGCGACCCTAAAGAAGAGAAGCGGTATAGAAGATGGATGGATGGATGATTCCGTATGGGACCTATGGGTTTTTGTCAGACCTTTTGTGAACGAATTAATGCTGGAAGCCGAGGCACTACTGTAAGTGTTTCCTGACCTCCAAAGTCAATTAAAATCCCTTTTGTGATGTTGGTGGTCACTTGGTTGTAATTCATTTTTGCTGCGATGTCCAAACTTTTTCCACTGAAGGCCGCATACAAAAAAATAATAAGGGGGGCCCACTTTAAGTCGCGGGCTGCACCCCCTGATATAAAGTGAATTGATCTGTTCTAGGGTCAAACTGTGGCCACTGGCCATCATAACAGCTTTATTAACTGTCGGGGTCATGTTTCATAACTGTCTACAACTATAATAATTTGGGGTGTCACAGTACGGTTCAATACTTTCCTCGTTATTAAGGGCACGGTTCGGTTCATTTTCGGTACAGGAAAGGAATAGCTTTGTGTTCAATGGTAACTCTCCAAAAAAATACAATTCTCAATTAAAAAAATCCAAATATAATCCAAAATGTAGGCCACTTTTAGTCACACTATACTACCCACAGGGAGAACAGGCAAACTCCACACGGAGAAGGCCCAATGGAGATTGCAACCCTCCATCTCTTGACTTTGAGGCCATAAAAAAACAGGAATTAATCATGTTATATTTATTTAACTGTATTGCTGTATTAAACAAAAAAAACTATTAAAAAAATACAATTGTCATGAAAAAATATGAAAATTCTGATGAACAAAAAGAAGAAGACACAATCCCACACTCGGTTAAGAATTTAATAATTTATTAATTTATTTACGTATTTCTATCTCCAGATTCACCCACCCGAAAAATATAAATTCCGGTGTATTTCAAAAAGATAAACCAACAAAGAAAAAGAAATCAATTAGAAAGGAACGACGTTGTTTTTCATCAACCGCGCCGACCGACCAACGCACCCCAAAATGTCAATACTCGTTATTATGATAGGCAATAATGAAATAATCAGAACAATCCACATTCATAACACGACACTCTTCCAATAATATACACAAACACATCCCCAAAACTGTCAAGAGAGGAGGAGGAGGAGGGGGGAACTATATGGCTTGTCAAAAGTGGTGGGGTGTGGGTGGGGGCGGGGGTGTAAATAAGTAAGTATAAGATAAGAGGGAGGCACACTTAGTATATATGGGGAGAAAAAGGAATGCCTGCTTATTGGCATGGAAGGATTTTTGCTCCATGAGAGGCATCAATTGGGGGGGACAAAAACCCAAAAGTAATCAGAAATAGAATATATAAGGGTTGTCAGAATAAATATAGAACTCTGAATGACAACCAGAAGAACCAATAAAGTGAAAGTCGGACAAGCAATGCGAGTGGACAAAGGAAATCATGGCTATGTATTTACAATCACTGCTTCCCGTCTCTTACAAAAGTGTGAGTGCAAACGTCAGATGATGTGAGCGAACGTCGCAGGGATTTAAAAAGCTCTCCCGGCCTCCTTATTGGTAACGCCTATTCGTAGAAAGAGAGAGAAACGTTAGAGGGGGAAAAAAATAACTGTACACTCTGCATGTATACAAACAAACTGTATATACACACACACATAGCATCATTATATATATGTACATATAGTGTACACAAAGCCGGTACACACACACAAGTATGTACAAACACATTCATTCGGCTCAGTAGGACCTCTAAGGTATCTCTCTCTGAGCTACAGAGGGAACGTCATGGGAATTTCCATCCAGTCCGGAAGGGAAACCCCCCCCCCCGGCAAAAACACCAAAGTTGGTCCAAGTGGTGTAAAAAACAGCAAACATCCTCTTGCTTGTAAACAGAGAGCTCCATGGCGACTGGATGACGAGCGGGGTAATGTGCAAATTTGGGGGTTTGGGAATGTTGGGGTGTGGGTAGCGGTGGGAGGGGGTGGAACACATTTTTTTTTATTGTAGGGCAAGATTGTCTTGGTAAGAAAAAGACGGCTCATATAAAAGAAATGATTTCGCATCTCCCTTTGGGATAGAGCTCATCTATCCACGTCAATAAAGAATCTCTGGAAGATTAGTGATGAGGAGTCCTTTAGTGTTGCTATTACTGTAAGAATAAGTAGAAATATAAAATAAGCAGTTTGCAGAGTTTGTCATTGTCCTCACTAGGCTGTGCATATTTCGTTTTCCTTGAAAAGTCTGAAAGAGTCGCTAAAAGTGTCCTAGAAGAGGTCAAGTGAGTGAAATCAAGCGCGGGGAGGAATCCTTTGGAGAGAAATAGTCTGTGGATGAAGAGGGCGATTTAAAAAGACTACAAGAGAGGAAGAGAGAGAGGGAGAGAATAAATGCTTGGAAAGAAAATCAGCTTCTGTGACTTGGAGAGAGGTCAAGCACCTTGGAAATACAATACCCACAATGCACCTCCACTCTCTCTCCTCCGGCAACACTTTCACCTGTCCTGCATAGTCGCTCTGCATGCACAAATGTCCCGTCATCCTGCCTGGGGGGGGCGGTGGCCGCCCTTAAAAAAAGCATCCAACCAGAGAAGGGTGGGGGTGCTCAAGTGTTTAAAAAATGAAAAGTATCCCTCCAGCGGTTCCTCCTCACATTGTCCGCTGAGGTTCTGCACCATCCGTCTTAGAGCACACAGACCGGGACCAGTGGCCCGCGTTCTCCCTTTGTCAGCCAATGGCGTCCCGAGAGAGGGCGCGGGACATTTGGCTGTGCCAGCCCGTGGAATGGCGCTGGCGCATCAGCCAGTTAGCTTCCACACTGTCCTCCATGAAGCTCTGAGAGTGGCTACAGAAGGATGGGGGTTGGGGGGTTGGAGAGGTAGACAGGGAGGGGGTGTCATCAGCTGCGATTGAAGCATCTTTCCAAAAAACTCATTTCCTATTCTGTTCCTGTCTTGTTTACCTGAGATGTTCGCACTCAACCACCACGTTGTGGTATACTTTGGATTCACTGGAAAAAATCAGCAACGTTGTCAAACGAAACAAATCCACACCAGTGGCGTAGCATTGGGGCGCTAAAACAATGGGGGCATGCTAAATTTGAAAGGAGAAAGAAAACGGCTGACGGGTGCCTTCGTGTACCATGGGGTGTACTATGGGGGTGTCTAAGGGGGGCCGCCCCGTGCCCAAAATGGGGGGCTGCTAAATGTAAGACATAAAAATATCGTAGTGGTATTAATTGGTCCTAATTGTAAAACAATAAATCATTTTCAGATATGCAACAGATGCTTTTGAATAGCGTTGTGTGGGGCCAGCTTAGGGGGCGGTCACCCCAACTCATGATGTGGGGGCTTAGAAAACAACCTTGTCGTGGTCATACTGATTCTAATTTTTACAACTGCTACAGGTCCCCTAAAAGCATGGTGTTGTCGTTGCGTGGGGTTGTGGGGGAGGGGATGGGGGCGGCACTGGTCACCCTGATCTTAAAATGTGGGTGGCGCACAAAAATTTTAAAAGAAGAATATGAATACTTACTAATGGCCAGTGGTTGTAAAAATCTATATACAATTTTCAGAGTTCCAACAGGCACCGTAACAGTGGAGTAGCACGTGGGTTTTTGGTGGGGGGGGAGGGGCCTCACCCCAGGTTAAAAATTTCTGGTAGCCACAAAATAAAAATAAAAAACAACACAATATAGCAGTGGTCGTAATTTAAGTATATATAGAGTTGCAACAGCTCCTTTGAGTAGCACGGGGGTGGGATGCGGGGCGGTTGACCGGGGCTCATCGTTTAAATTGAAGAAAACAAGTAGTTCAAGTCGTAAAAGCAGTCATAACCTAAAAATAAATAAATAATTTTCAGAGCAGGTTGTGTACCGTGGGGGGTGGGGGTGTTGGGGGGCCCTTCCCCCGGCTGACCTGTCGTCATGGTGACAACCAGCAAGTCAGGTTTCTCCTTGAGGATGTAAATAATGTGGACTGACGTGTTTACAATCACTTCCTGGGCAAACATGTAACAACTTCGGTGGCCCCAAAGCGCCAAAAAGACGAAAAATGTTGAGCATACTGGACAGACAACCCAGGCTACGCCACTGATCCTCCAAAGTAGCAGCAAACCCCCCCCCAAAAAACCCAAAGCTGATGTCAAACAGGTCAGCTCTTGGTGGTTCCGCCTTTCTAAACGGGCTTGGGTTCTTGCCGGAGCGCCCCCTAGAGTGTGAAGCTACAAAGAGACACGAACAAGCTGACGACAGGATGAGGGAACATGCAAACAAGACGCAAAATGAAAGAATCCATTGGATAAAAACACATTCCACATCCTATTGTATGAATGTTCTGACATCGAAAACCTTAAAAAATAGCATTTTTACTTTGGGATTGTGAGGTTGATGATGTCATCTACAAATCTGTCCAAAAATGCCCCCAAGTGTCCAATCGAGCCAAGCCAATGATGCGTTGTTTGCATTCATAAAGAGGTGAGTACATCGCAAACATGGAACATTCCACACAACCAAAAGACACACAAAAAGACATCGTCATGACAACAGTGAGGGACAGTGAGCGGGTCACGCCAGAGAGGGCGCTGTGGCGCACACGTACGTCAAACTCGGAACGCCACCATTTGTTTGTGTTTAGCACCAGTTTGGGTTCTGATATTGAGAAGAGAAAAACTCCACCAGCTGGGAAACCAAAGAAATAGGAACACAACCCTCCCCACACCGCCCCCGCCCCACAGACCTTCCTTACTCGCACGTGAAGGCACTAAGGGAGCCCAAGCGGGCGAGAGCACGCCAACAGATGCCAGATAACGAAAGCGCGTCGCCATCTTGACCTGCAAGACCGACAACAACCGCTGAAGCTCCACCCCTCGCCAGCATCAGGAAGAAGCCCTTTATTGTCAAGCGGGAGGTCAAAAATGCAGACTTCTTTCCAGGACATTCCCTTTAAATCTCTCTCTTGCTCTCTCTCTCATTCTCTGGGATTGGGACTCTCGGTGTTGTGTTCAACCCACTCCCCCTTGCTTCCCCGCGGTGCTTCGGTCGCCACGGAGCTCTCCGTTCTGAGCGGCCACGGAGGGAGGCTCTACGCTTTGGAGGCCATTGTGGCGAGAGGTGTCTGAAGGAGTCCCCGAGGAAGACACTCTGAGGTCTTGATGGGCGGTTCCTCCTCCTCCTCCCTCTCCACCTTCACTTTTCACACCGGGGTCTGCAGAACCCAGGGAGGAAAGCTGGTTTTCCTAGCGAGATAGAGAGAAAGGGTAGGAAGGCGGGGAGCGGGGGAGAGATGGACGTGTAGAAGAAGAAGAAGAAGCCATTCAATGAGAGGGAGGAGGGATGGGCGGGGCAAGTTATCGTAAAGATGGAGGGAGGACAAAGAGGAGGAAGAAGAATCCAAGGCGGACGCAAGGACAAGCGATCAGGGGATTGAAAGAGAGAGAGAGAGAGAGAGAGGAGAGAAAGGACGTTACAAACATGGATGGATGTCCAACACCAACACGTGGAGGGAGGAAGGGGTGAAGGTCAAGCCGCCGCTTCGCCAAGAGAGATGTCCAAGAAGTGCAAGTCACCCACTGATGATGCTAACATGCGTAAATACTAAACACTTCATGGCTACAACGTCTACTGCTTTGGCATCAGCGCACATCTGTAAGGTGAGAGGGAACGTTGGATTTGGAACCTCAAAGCTCCACTCGCGTCCTGCGTGACACTGAAATGCCTCATCGAATCTCACGACACTTCAACTCCCCCGAGTGTTTTTTGCTTTTTCTCTGGCTTCCCCGTTTGTGACGCCACCACAAAAGCACGCAAGCGCTGCCATTTGCTCCAAATGTGACGATAACCGCAGAACCGGGAATGGAACGTATCGCGGCGCTGCGGTCGGTTGCGTAAACGAGAACTGTCGTCACTCTTGCACGGCCGCTGTACAAAGTGAACCTCTGCACCTTAGACATTATACAGTGGTTAACTTCTTTTTACACTTGCATGCCGGATAAGAATGTTAAAATGTCAAAACATTGCCTAGACCAGATTATTTCCATTAATTTTATTAGTTCCTATTTATTTATTTGTATCTATATATCCTTTATCGAGGATTTATTTTAAGATGTGTAGTGAAGCCTTTTTTCCCCCCTTTTTTTTTTACACAGCTGTCCCCCGTGAAGTGACGGCCATGTACACAAGACGGGCTTGTCTAGCTAGGGGTGGGTCAAAGGTGCTATCATGTCCCTGAGGAAGGAGGTTTTTCCTTCAAAAGCGAGCGTTTGAGCGCCTCTTCTCTCAAAAGTAAAAAGCAAACGAGTGAAGGAGATGAACGACGTTGATCACGTTTGGTGCTCATAAACAGGAAAAGGGAGGAAAACATTTTACTGTTAGAAGGTCATTAAAAAGTCACTTTTGTATGATATGGGAGCTTTAATGAATCTGTGAGACTGTTTACATGGCTCGATGGGTGCTGCTGTTTTGGTTAGCAACAGAATTATATGTCTTGGAACGTAGGTTGCCAGCAAGTACCTGTTTTTTTCCCTGGGGAAGGGGGGAAGGCATTTATTTCAATGTTGATCGTCTTAAGACAGGGGTGTCCAAAGTGCAGCCAGCGCCGTTTTTTTATTGGCCCGCGGCACATTCTTTAAATAACATTTAACACGAACAAATAAAGTTGTAATTTTTTGAAAATTAGGTTGCAGAAAAAGTTCTAATCTTACAAGAATAAAGTCAGAATTACAAGAAGAACATTTATAAGACTAAAGTTGAAATAGATGGAAAATTTAAAAAAAGAAAACACCAGAAATGAAAAAAAAAACAGCTGTAATTTTACAACAATAAAGTGAAAATATTAAGAAAAAAAAGTTGTATTCTAACAAAAAAACGTCGCACTTTTCCGAGAATAAAATAATGCTCTTTTAGTAGCATAGAGTTGAAATACTAAAAATATGCTTTTTTTAAAAGTCATAATATTATGAGAAACAAACAAAAAAAATTAAGTTGGCATTTTTGGAAAATTATAAAAGGTTGTGGAAAAAACAATAGTGACCATATTATGGGAATAAAGTCAAAATATTAAGAGAATAAAGTCGTATTCTAACAAAAAAAAGTTGCCATTTTACAAGAATAAACTCGTAATATTTGCCCCAAAAAAAGTAATTTTAGTAACATAGAGTTGAAATATTAAAATAAAAATGTTTTTTTTTAAGTCATAATATTACGAGAAACAAACCAAAAAATGAAGATGGCATTTTTGGAAAATCGGCAAAGATTGTGGTAAAAGTTTCTATATTATGGGAATAAAGTCAAACTATTAAGAGAAAAAAGTCGTATTCTAACAAAAAAAAGATGCCATTTTACAAGAATAAACTGGTAATATTATGACAAAAAATAACGTCATTTTAGGAGCATAGAGTTGAAATATTAAAAGAAAAATATGTTGGGTTTGGTTTTTTTTAAGTTATAATATCATGAGAATCAAACGAGAACATTCTGGAAACATTGGAAAAGATTGGGGAAAAAGTGATAATATTATGGAAATAAAGTCGAAATTACACGAAAAGAACATTTATGAAGATTAGTAGAGAAGGAAGTTTAAAAAAAAAACAAACTGCCAAAATATGTTAAAATGAGCCCAAGTTCATATTAATAATACACTTTTTTTCACCCTATATCACAAAGCTCAGGTGCATTTTTGGGGGGAAATATATCCCCTCAGCATATCTACATGTGTTGCTTGACAAAATATCAAAGTGGCAAAGTTGCATCCTTTCATTTTTCACTATGTGGCCCTCGCTGGAACAAGTTTGGACACCCCTGTCTTGAGTGGACGAACCAAACATTTGTTTGTGCCACTATTGGAGGAAATACGGTAAAAGACTTGCGAATTTAGGATTTTCCTCACGTATGGTGCTCATAGTCAGGCTCGTCATTAAAACGTTTGCATAATAGGGGACAGATGTGCGATGATAGCCTGATGACGCTAATTTAAGTAGCTTATCTTAACTTAGCATGCAAATACGCAGCGCAGCCACTCAGAGCTCAGTGCGTCTCATCCGACTGTACGTGAGCTGGCAGCAAGTCCACGCTTTCATCAAGGCGAAATAAAAGCGTGCACGTATCGTAGCGTGGCTCCGGAAGACACAGCAGCATGTGATGGAGGTTGGGGGACAGCAGGGAAGGAGGGGAGGACATGAGGTTCACAAGAAATCATCTGATGTCTCCATTGTGAGTGGAGGCTGTGTCCATTTCTTGCAAAGAAATCAATACAAAAGGTCTCCCGGCGTGTCTGACGTGTATTAGCGGGCCTTTTCTCTTCTCAATCAGAACCAAACTACAGGCGCTGTCGTCACGGATGCCCGGAAGAGCATGTGGCCTTTTGTGTGCGCGTGCGTGCGTGTGTGTCAAGTAACACAACACAGAGGAGTTTAATACACACTGTGTGAGGCGCACACATGCGTAT
Organism: Dunckerocampus dactyliophorus; assembly: GCF_027744805.1. Lineage (NCBI taxonomy): Eukaryota > Metazoa > Chordata > Actinopteri > Syngnathiformes > Syngnathidae > Dunckerocampus > Dunckerocampus dactyliophorus. The sequence continues at coordinate 2,217,417 of NC_072825.1, forward strand.
TAAAGGCGAGGATACAAATCAAAGCAGCTGGACATGGAGAAGACACAAGGTAGCAACGTTTCATGGCATCCCTGCCGGAACTTACCACTTCACACTCTGTGGGGTGCCGCTCTTTGCTTTTACTCGTGCGTGTGTGTGTGCGTGTGTGTGTGTGCAGGGCATTTGCACACAATTCTACTTCAGAAAATAAACCAGTAGAGACAAAAGAGAAGACAAAACACTTGATAAAGAAAGCCCCTCCCTCGACAGTACGTCTTACCTCCACCTGTGTCAGCTGGCTAAAAGAAGGTCACGTGACCACCGCACGTACACAACCACACCAAGAAGACAACAAAACAAAACCAAAAACAAACACAACAAAACACATGTGGACATCAATCAAGTGTCGCTGCAGGGAAGGATCGGTCGGGTCAGATACGGAGATTTCCCATGATTCCCTTTTTTGTCTGGTGGTGGGATGAGCGGGGTGATGGGAACGTGTGTGTGTGCACGTGTGTGTGTGTGTGTGTGTGTGCGTGTGTATGAAAAACAATGAGGTTAGAATATAAAGTGAGGTTAAGCGACTGCAGTAACAACAAATGAATCTGTTTTATTTATTTGTCTGCCTAATTCCTTTTTCCCCTTTTATGTTCGCGTTCCCAATTCCAATTTGAGTTATTCTGTTTTTCAAGACGAGAAAAAGAGGGAATCAACCTTGTCATGTTTTTTTTTAAGTTGCGTGTATTATTATGTTTATATTAGGGCTGTCAAAAATAGCCTGTTAACGGCAGTAACGCATATATTTCGTTAATTACAAGGGATGTCCCGATCCGATCTTTAGGGTCGGGATCGGGCCGGGGCGGTTGCCGTATCACATTCCTAACTCTGGGCCACACTCGAACATGCTAGTTGCGGTAACGCGCCTCAAAGCCGTTTGCTGCTCGACTCCCGCCACCCTCAAGAAGAAGAAGAACGCAACACCACCATGCAGACAGGCCCGCGGTGGACCGTGGTGCCGTTAGCTTCACGTTGGACGTAGCTACAGCGTCTCGAGGCCGCAACAACCACTGTTGCCAACTTTTCAGAAAGAAAAGGAACTATTGGCTGTCTTAGAAGTCGCGAGATAACGCCATTGTCTCATTTGCATATCATTTGCATATGATGTTGTGAAATGCTGCAGAAAAAAAGCATAACCTCATAGGAGATACGAAAAAAGTGTGTCAAAACACCTTAATTACGTTTAGAACTACAAATTAACTTGATCCTTGGTCCGTTCATTTAAAAGTCTCCATCATTTCATCAAAATAAAACAACTTTCATATTTTATCTCGGTCAGTGCCTCTCAAAGTTCTCCCATGGGCTATTGACAACTGTTTTAAATGAGCACAACTGAACAGCGAATGACGTGTTTAGTCTATGGCTGACATTAACATGGTTTGTGAGTAGCACACTCTTGTGGTCAATGTATGTAATAGCAATTCATTTGCACTTTCGATGCGTGGAGCTGACGTCATCACTTGTGACAGCAGCTCAGTGAGAACACAAAAATGCAGAACTATACATGCTTTTGAGACTATATGTCGTCAAGGGGGGCTGGACTGCCGCCAGATCAAGCGACATGATCGCCAAATTGGCAACATCGGGAACTGCACTTCCTCATTGTCACGTGACTATCGCGAGATGCATTCATGGACACTCAAAACAACGTCTCCGTTATGCGCGTATGTGTGGTCTAAACCAACAGAAAGAAGAAGAAAAACAATAAATGGTTATTCTTATCACTCACTTCGCAACTCTTAATGCGGAAGTGCAATTTGCTGCATTTAAGTATGCTCGGAAATCCCAGAAAATAAACTCAAAACATGTGAATTCAGCTTAAATTACGTGGTGTCTTTTAATGCGACCTCTCACTGCTCATCATAACGTGTGATTGAAATGTTCTGCTACTGTTAAAGAAACAAGTGTTCGGTAAATTGATTTCCAGACATGCGTGCCATCTTTCAGCTTGATTTCAATTTTCAGTTCATTTGGAGCTGTTAATACATACCAAATATATTATAATCCTAAAATGGGCATACTTCAGACATAGTTGCAAATGGTGATTAATCATCATGAATTAATTTAAAAACCGTGATTAATCCCATTAAATGTTTTCATCATTTGACAGCCCTAATTTATATTTGAGTCATTTTACTATTGCATTGTATTGGCTATTATTATTATTATTATTATTATATGGCCAATTTTAGTGATATTTTCAGTCTTTTCAGTTTTATTTATTTATTAAAATCTTTTGTTTTTATTTATTGCCAGACTTTGAGTGTCACAACATGACTGCATCTATGTGTTATAGTCTATAATACGACATCATGATTTTGTGCCATTGGGTACTTTATTTATTAATAATTTAATTATTTTAAAGCTGTTGTAAAAGCAGCATTTCTTCCCCACGTTTATTTATTAAAAAAAATAATGTTAGCGTTAAATGACTACCAATTCTACAAATCCTTTGAATAACAACAAAGAATACTATTTATATAATAATACTGATATAATTAAATATGCATACAATATTACTTAGATAACATATACAATTAATATTATATTATACATAATGAACATTATAATATTTAATAAGGACATGAAAAAAACAACTAAAAACACTGTCGTATGCATTCCAGGCCAGTAGGTGGCGATGTCACTTACATGTGTGCCTTTTGAATAGCCTTTGTTAACGTATGCATGTGTTTAAAAAGTCCTGTTTGCATTGTCAGAGTCAAAACAAGCGTTTGTTGCAGACTTTTTTGAGACAAATGGAAGTTTACAGTAGGCGTGGCTGTGAGTGTGTGTGTGTGTGTGTGTTTGTGTGTGTGTGCGTGTGTGTGTGACAGGTACGCACATAGAGAACAGCAGAGGCGTAGAGGCAGCAGGATGTATGAGAGAGAGAAAGAGAAAGAGAGAGGGTGAGAGTCTGGCGGCTCGGCTTATTACCTGGATATTCGGGGTGGGACGGGTGCGAGACGAGGCTGCACTAGGATGGATTGACGCCTCCCCTAAGAGAAATCACCGTATCTCATCAACAAGAGGAGAGAAGAGGCGGGAGGGAGGGAGGGCGGACACAAACAACAACACAACACAACACAAAGAAGGGTAATGTCGCCCTCATGGAAGCGTTTAGAGCAACATGCCATGCAGCGCAGCGCCAACATGCTCCCATTGCTCCGCCACACCAAAAGATGGAATCTGATCGAAGGTAAAAGGACGAGATTAGATCAGCTGCTCGCGTTGAAGAACAAAACAACACTTAAAGAAAGAAAGAAGAAGAAGTCCCAAAAAGGAAAGAAGTCACCAGAAGATGAGTTGATGTGATGAGGAGAATGACAGCACTCTCACTGGCTACCACCACCACTACTACTTGTAGTACTACTACTACTACCACTACTACTACCACTACTACTACTAGTACTACCACTACTACTACTACTGCTACTACTACTAGTACTACCACTACTACTACTACCACTACTAGTACTACTACTACTACCACTACTACTACCACTACTACTACTAGTACTACCACTACTACTACTACTGCTACTACTACTACTACTACTAGTACTACCACTACTACTACTACCACTACTAGTACTACTACTACTACCACTACTACTACCACTACTACTACTAGTACTACCACTACTACTACCACTACTACTACTACCACTACTACTACTACTACTACCACCACTACTAGTACTACTACTACTACTACTACTACCACTACTACTACTAGTACTACCACTACTACTACTACTGCTACTGCTACTACTACTAGTACTACCACTACTACTACTACCACTACTAGTACTACTACTACTACCACTACTACTACTAGTACTACCACTACTACTGCTACTACTACTACTACTACTAGTACTACCACTACTACTACTACCACTACTAGTACTACTACTACTACCACTACTACTACCACTACTACTACTAGTACTACCACTACTACTACCACTACTACTACTACCACTACTACTACTACTACTACCACCACTACTAGTACTACTACTACTACTACTACTACCACTACTACTACTAGTACTACCACTACTACTACTACTGCTACTACTACTACTACTACTACTACCACTACTACTACTACCACTACTAGTACTACTACTACTACCACTACTACTACCACTACTACTACTAGTACTACCACTACTACTACCACTACTACTACTACCACTACCACTACTACTACTAGTACTACCACCACTACTAGTACTACTACTACTACTACTACTACTACTACCACCACCACCACTACTACTACTACCACTACTATTACTACTACCACCACCACTAGTACTACTACTGCTACCACTACTACTACCACTACCACTACTACTACCACTACCACTACTACTACTACTACTAGTACTACCACTACTACTACCACCACTACTAGTACTACTACTACTACTACTACCACCACTACTACTAGTACTACTACTACTACTACTACTACTACTACCACTACTACTACTACCACTAACACTACCACTACTACTACTACTACCACTACTACTACCACTACCACTACTGCTACCACTACTACTACCACTACTACTACCACTACAACTACTACTACTACTACCACCACCACTACTACTACTACTACTACTACCACTACTACTACTACCACTACTACTACTACCACTACTACCACTACTACTACAACTACTACTACTACCACAACTACTACTACTACTACTACTACTACCACTACTACTACTACTACCACCACCACTACTACTACTACTACTACCACTACTACTACTACCACTACTACTACTACTACCACTACTACCACTACTACTACTACTACAACTACTACCACAACTACTACTACTACTACTACTACTACCACTACTACTACTACTACCACCACCACTACTACTACTACTACTACCACTACTACTACTACCACTACTACCACTACTACTACTACTACCACTACTACCACTACTACTACAACTACTACTACTACCACGACTACTACTACTACTACTACTACTACCACTACTACTACCACTACTACTACCACTACTACTACCACTACTACTGCTACTACTCTTCATTCATGCATTCATTTTCTGTGCCTCTTTATCAATTGTGTTTTCCATATTTTTCTTCATATTTGTATATACTTATATTTTTTAAAATATTTATTCATCTTTGAACGGACCTTCCTTGTTTTATCGTTCTATATTTTGATGTTGTTTTATTATTTAGTTAAATAATTAAAATGTTTATCATCTCCTAACAATGGTCTCCCATTTCCTGAGCGAGATAAAGTCCTTAAACTCCTCCTGGGGGATCATTATTACCTAACAAGTGAACCATCTCAACGCTTTTACTGTATTTGATAAGAACATCAAGCCACATTTCATATAGTTTACTGCTTTAAAACTCACATCTTTGCGATGAAAAGCGTCACTCTCAGCTTCATCCCTAAATGTTCTGCATTCTCCTCGGCTGTGCTCCTGTCAAGAGCGTCTGGCTTTCTACCCGCGGTAGATTTGATTTACAAAAAAACCCTTTTGTTTCCCTCTCGCCTTTTCCTCTTCTCCGCCCCACCGCGGTAACTCCGCATCAGTATTCTCCCAACAGCGCCAACAAGTTTGTTTCTCTCCCGTCTTCCAGAATCAATGTGCACGTGCGCAGTAACACGGAATCGTCCCTTGCATGAGAAGGGAGGGGGCGTGGTCGAAAAGAACACGACAGACTTCGCATTTTCATGTTTAAGCACGTGAATTAAAACTTAAACAGTCATATGTACTTTAAATCGAAGGAAAAAAAACAATAATCACTTTTTATGAGATGTTTGGGGGTCCCAGGCAATTGCCTGAGTTTGCCGAATGGTAAATCCGCCCCTGATTGCACTACTGAATGGAGACTTGGTGTTTTTTTACTGCAGCTTGAGCACGCCCCCTAGCTGCCACCGCATGTAAAGCACGCCCCCTAGCTGCCACCCCGGTGAAACTAGACAATCCAGCTGCCTTGAGAAATGTGTTTTTATGTTGGAAAGGCACTTTTTTATTTTTAGCTTGGCATGTGCGCCAAACCATTCATTTACACTCTATAGCCGCCCTTTCCCGGCGTTCCTGAATGCACCCTATTTACAAACAGCTATGCACAAACTCTAAACTGTAAAGCACGCTGGAAATAAACCATTAGAATGACTATATGCATGAAGGTGGGCGAGCACAACGTGATTGGAGGGTCGAAATAAGGGGATGGGGGGCGGAGGGGGTGACATGAAACAAAAATGGCCAAGATAGAGAACCAACACCAGCACCACCACCGATGCGTGTCTGCGTGTGCATGTGTGTGTGTGTGTGAGCCTGTGTAAAGGACACGGGACATGCTCGGCGGCAACAAGACCTTAAAACTCACTTACACACACACTCATAGCTGGAGTGCACAAAGCCAAACCGCTCGACCCAAAAACACACACTTTGGTCAGACTGAATTAAAATAGAGAGCGAAGAAGATAACAGCAAGAAAGAGTTGCACAGACCTGATCGGCGAAAATCCTGGTTTTTGGCTCAATGACGGGTCCTCCCCGTAACTCGTCCTCCACAGCCATTAGTCTTGGAAGCACAGGAAGGAGGGGAGGGAGGGAAGGAAGGAGTGGGGTAAGGAAAGGTGGGATAACAGAAGGAGAGGCCGCATTATGACAAGCGACAGACGAGCGCTTTCAGACAAAACGGCTGCGCCAAATCCTTTCGTCAGTCCTCTTTGTTTTTGAACCACTCCACGTGCTCCTCAAAGAGACAACGGTCGGTTGCTGGATCAACACCGTCCCCTGGGAATTATCCAACCGGGGTTGGACTCCTTCATCCAATCATTCCCCCGCAAAGCTCGACGGATGCACTTTTTGTTTGTTTCTCCGCCGGTAGCGCAGATTTGGCAGCCCTGAAGATAATCCAAAGTGGCGGGAAGGATTTGATGCAAGGTTAGTCGCCAAGCGGGGTCAACGCAAGGTGACGGACAAAGTGGAAGAGGTTGGGAAAAGGTGTCATCCATCAGAGGAACACACTTGGGATGTTTTTTTATTAGGAAAATAACCCAATAAACTGCCTGATGAGAGCATCGACTCAAACTCCGAAATACGCAGACCTTCGCCAAGGCCAGCTGGCCAATTATGTTTGGATCACTCAAAAAAGACTCAGTCCACTGCTATTTTTATTTTGCGGAGGGGTGTGGCCTGTAGGTTTGGGTGTGGTTTACATGTTATCCAATACCAGTGCCAAATCGGTACTTTTGAAACGTTTTCGGTGCTGAAGCTGTACATAAAAACAGAAAAAATATACATTTTGCCCAAAAACACACCTTTGTAAAATGTATTATTAATCAGTGGCATCAGTGACTTGAAAACTCAGTCATAAATTCAGCAATTATAAATACATAAATAAATAGTAATATAATATATAATATCATGTATAATTATTATTATTATTATTATTATTATATTATGTGTTATTGCACTACAAATTGGAAGTGAACTACTCCGTAATATGTATTTATTCTTATTCTATTTTCTTATTTTTCTTATCTTTCCTGCCTTGCCTTGATTGTTTATTTTATTTTATTTTATTTTATTTTAGTTTAGTTTAGTTTAGTTTATTTATAAGATTGCTCGAAACGTGAATTTCTCTTGGAGATTAATAAAGCATCTGTCCATCATTTTTAGTGCATGTGCACACAAACGGTGCAAGTTCTGTTTTGCCTGGTATTGACAGACAAGTGGACCAGAAAGACAACCTGATCCTGTTTCAAATGCAATGTGATCGCAAAAAGAAGTCGCTTTTTGGTTTGTGTTAGTCTTTGCCCCACTTTAAGAGGCTGGGATTGTGAATCTGGGTTGTTTTTGGCCTTGGTGGAGGTCTACGCTGTGACTAGAGCACCCCTACACAAACTTTTCTACATTCACAATCCAGTTTGTAACGTGAACACAAAGTGGTCCAGGTTCTCTTTGGGCTTGTATTGCTCTTGAATTGATCAAGGCCCTATTAGAAACGAAGCCAACCAGTAAGAGAACTGGATCCTGTTTCAAAAAATCATCTTGCAACGTGAACGCAAAAAGAACCAAATCCCTTTTATGTTTGTTCACTGTTTGCCTCACCTAGGAGGTGTAAAATACTGGTGTGGATCTGGATCAAGGAATTTTTGTGGCCTTGGTGGAGGTCTACACTGCCACTAGAGCACCCATACGGAAGCTTTTAGACATTTTTCTTAAGCCGCTTTTGCCAGTTGCGCTGTTCACAATACAGTTTGCAATGTGAACACAAAGTGGTCCAGGTTCACTTTGGCCTTGTATTACTATGGAATTGACCGAGGTCCCATTAGAAATGAAGTGGACCAGAAAGAGAACCGGATCCGGTTTCAAATGCAATGTGAATGCGAAACAAATAGTCCCGTTTTATGTTATTTTTTCCCCTCCTCTTTAAAAGGTCTAAAATGCTCGATCTGGGATTTTTTTTTGTGTAGATGTACGCTCTCACGAGAACACCCCAGCACAAACTTTTCTACATTCACAATCCAGTTTGCAATGTGGACACAAAGTGGTCCAGCTTCTTTTTGGCCTTTTGTTGCTATCAAATGGACCTAAACCACATCAGACCTGAAGTGGACCAGAAAAAGAACAGGATCATCTTTCAAAAAATGAACTTGCAATGTGAACGCAAAAAGAACTGAGTCCCTTTTCTGTTTGTTTTACCTTTAGCCCACTTTTTAAGGGGGTAAAGTGCGAAGCAAGTTTCGTGGGTTAGTTAGGTGTGCTGAGTGTAAAGCCGGGCTTGCAAGTACAACGAAGGTAGCTCTCTTTTCATAGCTGTCTCAGGCAATGCCTGTATCGGAAACTTACCACTTTTATTCTCGTAAATGTACGACTTTATTTATTATTTTAATACTCCGTCGTAACAGGCATTGCCTGAGACAGCTATGAAAAGGGGGGTCTTATGTGACCTTTGGCCTCGGGCAAAGGTAATATTATGAATTTTTTTCTTATAAATGTACAACTGTATTCTCGTGTAAATTTACAATTTTTATTGTCATAAATGTATGACTTTTTTCTCAGAAATTTACGACTTTCTTTTCGTAAATTTATGACTTTTTTCTTGTAAATTCGTGAATTTTTTCTCGTAAATTTAAAATTTTTATTGTTAGAAATGTACGACTTTATTCTCGGAAATGTATTACTTTTTTTCTTGCAGATTTACGACTTTTATTGTCGGAAATTTACTCCTTTTTTTCTCGTAAATGTACAACTTTATTCTTGTAAATTTACGACTTTATTCTCGAAATCTCAGATTATTTTAATACTCTGTGGTAACAGGAATTGCCTGAGACAGCTATGAAAAGGGGGAACTCATGTGACCTTTGGCCTTGGGCAAAGGTAAAATTACAACTTTTTTTCACATAAATTTACGACTTTATTCTCGTAAATTTATTACTTTTTTTCTTGCAAATTTACAACTTTTATTGTGGTAAATATACGACCTTTTTTCTCATAAATGTACAACTTTTTTTCTCGTAAATGTACGACTTTATTTTCTGAGATTTACGACTTCATTCTAGAAAAGTTATTTTAATACTCCGTGGTAACAGGCATTGCCTGAGACAGTCACCTTTGGCCTTGGGCAAAATTTACATAAATTTACGACTTTATTCTTGTGTAAATGTACAACTTTTATTGTCATAAATTTACAACTTTTATTCTCGTAAATTTACGACTTTTTTTCTGGTAATATTACAACTTTATTCTTGTGTAAATTTACGACTTTTATTCTTGTAAATGTACGACTTTTTTTCTCGTAAATTTTCTACTTTATTCTCGTAAATTTATGACTTTTATTGTTGGAAATTTCCAACTTTATTTCTCGTAAATTCACGTGAATAAAGTCGTAAATTTACACAAGAATACAAATAGAAAACTAAGAGACTTTTATTCTCGTAAATCTATGACCTTTTTCTTCTAAATTTATGACTTTATTCTTAAAATCTCAGCTTTTTTCCCCAATGTGGCCCAAATACTCTTTGGTAGGATCCAGCAGCTGGAGCTTTCTGTGTGTTGGCACCCACTTTGTAATACACATTACCGCCACCTGCAGGACGGGGTGGAACTGCACGTCACTAGCCTTGGCGGAGGTCGGCGGTTGACATTTTCCAGCACATTGATTTCATTGAAGACACAGAGAGGCACGTGTAAAGAAAACAAAAATGCACAGGTGGAGTTTCAAACATGAGCGTTTGGATGTTTTATTCCAGAAACAGCGTACACTTGGTTGTTTGGTTGTTTACAAACAAAGAATCAGAAAAAAGTCAGAAAGCACACAGAAAAAAAATGTCTGCCGGCGTCCCGAAGGATCGATGGAGAGCACAGGAGAGCAAAGGAGAGCATTTGAGAGTTCAGACAGCAGACAATGAGGCGCGTATGTGGGTGACATGGGTGTTACATGGCGCGAAAGGAAAAGGTACTATTGTTATGAAAGTGGTTGTTGTACTTCAAGTAGTGTGCTTGTCAGCTCAACACAACATGAGGTCACAATGTTGGAATAGTTTTGCTACAGAGAAACGACAAGAAGATGGAAACGCAAACGGCACCACCTGCATCCACGGCCACTTCATTAGGTACACCCCATGGCAGCTGCTGCTACGATAAAAATCACTTAGAATGTTTATTGTCAGGCTTTGCTGCAGTGCATCAAACTTTTTTTTTGCTGTACAAAAACTTGGACGTTGTTGGGGGTACCTAATATTGTGGCCCGTCTTCCAGCACGGTGCAGGCCTGCGCCACAGCGAGTGTAAACCCTTGGCTGTTGCTTGGGGCGATGTTACACACACACACGCACACACACACACACACACGCACACACGAGTCAAAACTCCTCGATGTACCGCAGCCGAGTGTCAATATGCTACAAAAAGGAGACGGCACGTTATTATTAGCCGTCCGCCTCACCAGAGCAGACTGAATATACATACAGTGGAGCCTCGGTTTTCCACAACAATTACTGCTAAAAGGATATCTCGGTTATCATACGGCCAAACAAGCATTGGTGACTCAGTCTCTGTGAAGAATGGTCTTACAGTTGGGACACTACAGACAGATTCCCAACAGGGAACCCTTTAATCATATTTATTATGTGTGTGCGTGTGTGTAGGTGTGTGTGTGTGAGTGTGTGTGTGTGTGCGAGCTTCATAGAACGCACACATAACAATGAACAACTCCATTTCTGTCTTCTTTCGTCCTCTTGTTCAACACCTTGCTTCATTTGACACAGTGTCACTCTGACACAGACACTGATGAGGCGTTCAAGTGCACCGCGCAATTGTGTCAGAGAAATATGTGCTTTTAAAATTTTTAATTATTAAATACGGCTGCAAAAAACGTTGCAGAAGGTGAGAAACACTCTTGAATCAAAGAAAGAAGTGGTAGCAAAGTAGGACAGGTTTGTAATGTAAGGGTTCCTAGTTAACACAGCTTGCAGTGGGAACGGTTTAAGAGAGACACATGACAGGAAGTGAGGCAGGCCAGTGTGTCTAACGCTGCTGAAGTCTGCCATAAAGTTTCTTTCACGGTAGTTGTGTTCATATTTTTGGGTGTTTGCACGTCTTGGAACAAAATAACAGCGAAAACCGAGGTTCCACCGTATTAATCCGGTTGCCCTTTTGGATGGCAATGATAGTAATATGCAGATCCTATCTTGCGTCTGACACTCTCCCACATCTATTCGGAGCACCAGAACTCCCTAACAAGCATACAAAGCAAAATGATACACATATTTTTATATGTATTATTTATCCATGTTGAGTTTGTAAAAGTAAATTCACAACAACAGCAGCGTTCTGACAGACTTGAGGCAAAAACAGCAAAGGTGAGTCTCTGTGCTTTAGTTCACCGACAACAAAGTCCAGCACCTCTTCATACGTTTTCTGAGATGATTGCCTACAAGGTTAGCGACAGTGTTCCCTCGCTACATCGCGGTTCACCTTTGGCGGACTCGCTGTTGTGCAGATTTGACTGTGTTTACGCGCCTGTGCGAGCATTTTAGGAACCCAAAGTAGACAATAGCCGGCTAACTATAGAGCCACAACAGTCCTTATTGGCTAATGGAGAACCCGCACATTGCATCCTGATTGGCTATAGACCATTGTCAATCAATCTCCTTTGTGCCGTTTTGTGTTGTGGTCAATGGTCGCTGGCAAATTAGCTAACCGTGTGAGCTGCTTGCTCGCCGCCAATAAACAACAGACGAAGAAGCTAACCGGCTGTAGGGCGCCATTACACAATAAACGAATCTTCGGTTCAAGGAGCAGGACGAGGAGGAGGAGGAAAATATGACAGCAGGAGCTGTTTTAACAAGGATACAAAAACGCCACAGCCGAACGGCGCCAGGACGGAGATGCACGGTCAGAGGAGTGAAATACGCATGAGTCACTTTTTTTTCTGATTATTGAGTTGATTATTCAAATTCAAACGAAGTTTTCCACTTTTTTAAAGGTGTCTAAACAAGCGAGAAATGTGAGAACATGTTGAAGCTTGTCTGAGAAAAGCGTATAAAGCGTACGGTGAGGGCTTTTACAGCCTTAAAACATACAGAATCATAAACAAATAAAGTTGGCTACTTCACGGATTTCACTTATTGCGGCCTACTTTGGGAACTTAACCCCGTGATAAACAAGGGAAGACTGTATTGCAAAGTTACATTATATACTACTGTATACACACACACACACACACACACACACACACTCTCTCTCTCTCTCTCTCTCTCTCTATATATATATATATATATATATGTACTGTATATATTGATTTAATTTTAGTATATTACTATTGTTATGGCTCTTGCATGATGACACACTTCAGAATGCTATGGATTATAGTTGAAAAATAGACGATATTACCATGACAGCTACAAACTAAGATGAGTTGACAGTTTGGGGAAGGTATATACTTCCATAATATAATATGTATTTCATTCATATATGTACCTGTAACTATGTATTCAAGTCTAATAGATCCTGCAGCGAGCCAGTCGGATTAAGGCCATGTGGAAACAGATCGGGGTCGGGGGAGGTGCGGGGGGTTGACGGGAAATCAGGGGTGTAACGGTACAAGAAAATAAGAAGATGTAGCAAGAGGGACCAGTTGCCAATAGCAACCATTACATGATACTCTTTTTCCAAAAAGCGAGTCGGGATAAATCTAGTGACGAGACACGTAGCGCTCTTCTCAACGGGCAGCGGCTCCATCTTGTGTGTAACATTTGAAAAAAAGAAACAAGAGGAAAAAAAGTTTGTAATTCTAGGTTTGTAATTCTACACCAGGGGTATCCAAAGTGCGCCCCAGGGGCCATTTGCAGCCAGTAGCCGGTTTTGGATTGGCCCGCGACACATTGTAAAAGTATAACTTTACAAGAAAACTGAAAAAAAAGCCAACAGCAAAAAAAAAAAATGACAAGAATAAAGTCAAAATATTAAGAGAAAAAGTTATTATCTAACAAGAAAATAACATCATAATATTATGAGGAAAAATAACACTAAATATTAAAAAAACGAGACGCAACAAAACAATGAATGAAGCTGTAATTTTTGGAAAATTAGGTTGCGGAAAATGTTGTCGTGTTATGACAACCATTACGGTAATAAATTCATAATAACAAGTAGAAAATTTCCAAGAAGAAATTTGAAATAGTTGGAAAATTTAAAAAAAATATATGTAGTAGTAATTTTACCAGAATAAAGTCAAAATATGATGAAAAAAAACCCAACCTGCCGCATATAGATTGCAGTCCTGTGAAAAACATCCAATTATGACTACATGTACCGTTACACCCCTGCAAGAAATCTTGACTTAATCTCAGTAATGATGCATTTTAATCTGTTTATAGAGTTTATACACCATACATTCTCAATTTGCTTTCAGTTCAAATTTGACTTTAAACTGTAAATTCTGACTACTCTGCAATTCTTATAATAATTTGAATAAAAAGTGTCAGCTATTGCTTTCTATTGGGTGAGCTGAGTACAAACAAGTGCTACGGTTTCAAGTGGATTCATGACTTTGGTTTGTGGAGAGAGATGCTGCATCTGTTGGATCTGATAAAGAAAAATGAATTAAGGCGTCTTCAGAAAGTTAAAAAAAAAAAAAAAAGTTGAGGTTCTGCACCAGCCTAACTTGCATGGAAGTTCATGATGGGGCTGCGGGTCTATGTAAGATCAGAAGGAGATAATAAACCGGGAATCTTGGCGTCCAATAAAAAGAAGTCGACACCAGTCCATGAAGGTTGTGACTGGGAAGCATCCACATGTGCTGCTTCACTTCATGAGCTTCATCGGCTCCTTGTCCTCTGGGTCAACACGCACCTCCATGCTCAAAATGGAAGCGCTGTCCTCACCTGAAGGTCCAAAACCCTGCTTGGGGTGTCTCATAAAAAGCCCACACCCAAACCTGTGCAGCCTCACAAAGAGATCTGCGTGAGAAAGCAAGCGTTGGGTGTAAAAAATGGCTGGTAGGAAGTCGTAGAAGACATTTTTTCCGGGTGGGATGGAAGTCTTTTGACAATGGACGTCTAGACAAGGTAAAGATGGCGTTTTCCCGTAAAGGAGGAGCAGGAATGGTCTCTGTCTTCATTCCGTGTCTTCTTTCCTGGAGTGGATTAGAATACGCTCTGTCACACTTTGACACCAACATTTTCTACTCCAACGCACCACAAAACAACAACCATGTGCTCTGATGTACTCGAACGCACCATTAAATCAACAACTATGTGGTCTGATGCACTCGAATGCACCATTAAAACAACAACAACCATGTGATCTGATGTAATTGAATGCACCATTAAAACAACAACCATGTGATCTGATGTACTTGAATGCACCATTAAAACAACAACCTGTGCTCTGATGTACTCGAACGCACAATTAAAACAACAACCATGTGGTCTGATGCACTCGAATGCAACACAAAACAAGAACCATCTGAGCTGATGTGCTCAAACACACCATGAAACAACAATAATATGGTCTGATGTACGTAAATGCACCATGGATCAACAACCATGTGATCTGATGTGCTCGAATGCAACGTGAAATAACAACCATATGATCTGATGTACTTGAACACACCATTAAAACAACGTCCATGTGTTCTGATGTACTTGAATGCACCATAAAATAACAACCATTTAGTCTGATGTAAGTTAACGCAACATTGAAACAACTCTGTGATTTCATGTACTTGAAAGCACCGTGAAACAGCAACCATGTGGTCTGATGCACTTAAATGCACCATAAAACAACAACCATTTTGTCTGATGCACGTGAACGAACATTAAAACATCCCTGTGATTTGATGTACTCGAATGCACCATTAAAACAACAACCATGTGGGCTGATGTACTCGAACGCACCATGAAAAACAACCATGAGGTCTGATGTACTTGGTGTGATGCACTTGAAGGCACCATGAAACCACAACACTGTGGGTATGATGCACTCGAATGCACCATGAAACAATAACCATGTGGTCTAATGTCCTCAAACGCACCATGAAACAACAACCATGTGATATGAGGTACTGGACCGCACCATGAAACAACAACCGTGCAATCTGATGTACTTGAATGCACCATTAAACAACAACCATGTGATCTGATGTACTCGAACGCACCATTAAAACAATAACCATGTGATCTGATGTACTTGGTCTGATGTACTTGAACGCACCATAAAACAACAGCACTGTGGGTCTGATACACTCGAGTGTGAGGCAAAACAGCAACGTTGTGGTCTGACATACCCGACCACACCATTAAAATAGCAACACTGTGGTCTAATATACTCAAACCCATCATGAAACAACAACATTGTGGTCTGATATACTCGAGTACAATGCAAAACAACAATGTTGTAACCCAATGTACTCAAACGCACCATGAAACAACAACGTTGCGGTCTGATGTACTCGAATGCACCATTAAACAACAACCATGTGGTCTGATGTACTCGAATGCACCATTGAACAACAACCATGTGGTCTGATGTGCTCGAACGTGCCATGAAACCACAACACTGTGGGTCTGATACATTCGAGTGCAACACTGTGGTCTGACATACTCGACCACGCCATTTAAACAACAACATTGTGGTCAGAGATTCTCGAACGCACCATTAAAACAGCAAAACTGTGTTCCAATATACTCAAACGCATCATGAAACAACAGCGTTGTGGTCTGATATACTTGAGTGCAACGCAACACAACAACGTTGTGGTCTGATGGACTGCAGTGCACCGTGAAACAACATTGTGGTCTAATACTCCGTAGCGCCCCTTTAAAACAGAAAAGCCGTGGTCTTATATACTCACACGCACCACAAAACAGTAAGACTCTTTCTGGTGCACTCGAACGCACCGTGAAACAACAACACTGTGGGCCTGATACACTGCAGCGCAGCGCAAACACAAGTGAGTACAAACTGAGACGTGATCAATATTCCGCTCGGGCGCTTCATATTGCGCTGGATCGATATGAGCTCAAAGCCTCGCACTCCATTACGTCGTCACACAATAAGACGGCGGGCCTCGTCTCCGCAGTCACCCCAAGATGATGTTGGGCATGATTTGATTTTCCTGGCAGGAAGCGCTTAACGGGTAATCACAGACGCTCGGCTGAAAAAAATGAAACCATAAAAACACAGAGGGAGTATGATCCGCCTGCTCACGGTGGATCATCTCTTCTTTCATGTGCTAACCTTTACACGTCTGCAGCGTCTTTGCCGCTCAATACAAGTCCAGCTTCCTGTCCACTCACACTCCAACTCAGGACGCACCCCTGGATCTCCTTCTAAGCCTGACATTTTGGATGCTTCCAACCTTGCGGGAACACGTGGAGGGTCAACTTTTCCCTCCTCCCCGTGCACAAAGCGAGGTCCCTATAAGGCATGGCTGGATGAGTTTGGTGTGGAAGAACAAGCCCGTCATCAAACACCTTTAGGCCAGAAACAAAGGCATGCTTGGAGGAGTTTGGGTTGGACGAGAACTAGAAGACCTCTGAGCTCACAAATGGCCAAAAATAAACCTCCTTCACATTTCCCTTCCTGTATGTGGAAGGCCACGCCCCTATACTTTTGTATACTTTGCAGCACATATTCAGCACCCTCTCCATCAACTGCAGGCTCACATTAACGCACGTGAATGTCCTTCAGTGAGTACTGCAACCGGCTACAGACTCAACAGCGCCCCCGGTGGCCTCCCTGTGCCTCCGTGCCAACAACAGCCTGCGTTTACCTGCTAATTATTCCTTTAATTTGGGAGTCTTTCTCCAGTTGCTGTTGCCGCAGCCTCCTTTCACTGTCCTCTAGTCGGTTCTGGTACTGCAGGAGGATCTTGTTGGTCTGCTGTTCCTGCGTCAAGAGCCGGCGCTCGTACTCCTCCAGCTTCTTGTGGGACATCATCAGCCGCTCCTTCAGGCAGTTGATCTCATCCTCGTACTCTCGTACCTGCGGGAGAAAGGACTCGGTTAGACTGGCAGCTGCTGGATCAAATATTCCAGAGAGGAATAGCTGCGTTCCAGGAGGGCTTTTTTTGGCCGTACAATTGTCGGTTTTCGCAAACTATCTGAGACCTCATGGCTTTGATGCCGAGATGAGATTTGAGCGCCATCTGCTCGTTCCTTCGCATTTCACTGTTGGTGATTAAAGATGAACATACACTGTGTGTCCACACTGCCTGCAGTCTTCTTGGCAGACTCTTTTGAATTGACAGTCATTTCTTTACAACTGTAAAACAACAGCGTTGAGGTTTGATATACTCAAGCATACGCAAAACCACAGCAAGGTGGTCTGGTATACTCGAGCGCAACATAGCACAACAACAATGCTGTCTGATATACTCAAGTTTATGGCAAAACAACAGCATTGCGGTATGATATCCTCCAGCACACTGTAAAATAAACAAAACAACAACAATGTTGTCTAAATTACTTAAGCACACCAAAAACAACCACATTGTGGTCTGTTATACCCAAGAGCACCGCAAAACAACAACATTGTTTCCTGATCTACCCGGGAGCAGCAAAAAAACACAGCACTTTGGTGTTACAGTATGTACTTGAACACACCAAAAACAACAACATTGTGGTCTGATCTACCCGAGAGCACCAAAAAAAACAACATTGTGGTCTAAAACACTCAAGCGCAACGCAAAAACTTTGTGGTCTGATATACTCAAGCGCAACGCAACACAACAATGTTGTGGTCCGACATACTTGAGCGCACCAGAAAACAACAACATTGTGGTCTGATCTACCCGAGAGCACCAAAAAAACAACAACATTGTGGTCTAAAATGCTCAAGCGCAACGCAGAACTACACCATTGTGGTCTGATATACTCAAGCGCGATGCAAAACTACAATGTTGTGGACTGACGTACTTCAGCACACCAAAAAACAGCAATGTTGTGGTCTGATATACTTCAGTACACTAGAAACACAAATATTGTGGTTTGGTATATCCGAAAGCAACGGAAAACAACGACGTTGTGGTCTGATGTAGTCGAGCACGCCACAAAACAACAAAAAAACGATTGCAAGGCAAAAGAACAACACTGTGGTTTGTTAGAAGGGCGCACCCACCCTGTCCATGCGTGACTCGTCCATGCTCTTGGAGTACTCCTTCAGTTTGAACTCCTCGCGGTCGATGCGGGAACTCTCAATGTCGGCCGACAGGTGAGGCATGTTGGACACCCAGGCCACCGTCCTCTCGTTGGCCGGTGTCGGGGGGTTGAGGGTGGACGGAGACTGGGAGCCCTGTGCAGCCAGACGGTAAAGACTGCATGTGAGCTGATGAGTTATGTGGTAGAAGAAAGCAAGCGATGTCCCACTTGCCTGTTTGCTCATGGTGGGTTTGAGCAGGTGCTGCTGCTGCTGAGGCTGCTGCTGCTGCGGGGACTGCTGGGTGGTGGGGCTGGATGTTCCCTGCGGACTCCCCGACTCCCTCACCGAGCTCTGCTGGTGAGGCAGGCCCGGCGCCGTGTTGTCTTTCACGGATAGCTGCCGCCCGCCGTGCGGCCGCCCGCCGTAGCCCGACTCGGGCGACTGGAGGAGGTTGCCGCTCTGCGGGCGGGACTTGGCCGGGGCGGCGGGAACAGCGGCCGCGCTGACAGACAGCTGATGGGACGTCTGGGATCTGACACGCTGGCTGGGGGGCGGGGCTGCCCGGGGTTGGACTGTGGAGGGAGGGGTGGTGGCCAAGGAGGAGTGGGAGGTTCCTGTCTGGGAGGCCATGCCCATCATTTGCTGCTGCTGGATGTTATCCTTGCAAGTGAAGCAAGGAATAATCAATCATCATTGTTATCTTCCACTAAAGCTGTTTGCACAGCCAACATGAAGCCTAGATTTGATTGACTGATTGGTGTATACTTACCTACATTGAAAGATATTATATTGGTATACCATCATTTTACATACAATAATAATGATTAAAACATTAAAAAATAATAATAATACATTTGAAAAATGAATGAATGAAAGATTCATTTTTTTACAAACATGTAGTAAAACAATATAGAATAAACCGTATGTCAAACTAATTAAAGAAAAGAAGAAAAAATATTGATACAAATAATAAAATATCTAATATATAATTTTCCTATCTTATGTGAGTGGAGCTCATAGCGGCTAGTCCGCTTATTATCAGTATTTGAACCGCTTGTGTGCCCCTGCAAAGCTGCCCTAATAAAGCTTTCTACTCTTGTAACCATCGAATCGTTGTCACCCAGTATCTTCTGTCATATAAAAGTGTACGCAGTGTGATGAAGAATAATTCCTTTGAGGTTGTTCCGGTAATATCGTACATCGCAACAGGTCTCTCTGATAGCTAACAGATAAGTAAATCACCCCAGGTCCTTTCCAGTAGCAACAAACCATGAGAGGGGGAGCAGTCAGAAAAGCAGAGTGTCCGGTGTCACGTATAGCCAAAAGCGGTTACTCTGGCGGCGCGTGGTCCGGATGCAGCGGGGCCGCCTCTGCACAACTAAGGCTGCGAATACCTGGGTGAGTTCCCCTCGCTCTGGTTGAGAGGTTTCATTCCTCAACCGGGGGGATTTAATGCTTAAAACGGAGCAGTCAGGTAGGGAGGTGCGCCTGCTTCTCGCACGAGGGAGTAAGGGTCTTGCACCACATAGGTAACTAGGCTTTAAACATTATAAAATCATTTTGTGGTCTATCATTTCAAAGTTCAAGGTTGAATAATTCGAGGTCCCTATATCAATATATACAGTATACATACACACACACACATACAGTATGTATATATGGATATATACTGTATATACTGTATACATAGACACACAAAGATACATGTACAATGTAAATACAATGTATTTATCAAGATATTTTACTTAAAAATAGATCATTTTTAAAAATATTACTTACAAATACACTATGCTTGTATTAATTGTATTTGTATTATTAGGTATCATTATTATTAATGTTTTTGATTTAAATGATAATTTTCCTATTCCTTTTTAAAAGCATGAATGCATTATTTTTTATTATAATTTATGAGATTTACTTTTTGCTATTATTTTTTCCAATAATATTTTTGTGCTGCTGCCTGTGTTTCGAGTCCGTGTGTTTCTTTCGTTGTGTCCATCATACCCGATCATATCCGATCATACGGGAGCAATATCAATAAACTGTTCTAGTAAGACTGCAGGTGGATCACATGTAGAAAACTCCATGTAGAAAATGCAGAGCTTAGTAAAGTAGAGTAAGTGAGCGCTGGTGATGTGAAAGACATGTCAAAGGTGAAGGTGACATGAGGACGGCCCACACATGTACCTGCATGTGCATGGACATCTGCCGCCGTCCATAGTCGGCCCTGCTGTAGTCATCGCTGTAGCTGTGCGAGTGGATGATGCTGGGCTGGCCCAGGTGCCCGTCCCGGGTCCTGAGGGTGGACAGGTCCTCACTGCGAGAGAACCCTCCGTGGGCGAACTGCGGCATGTAGCCCTGGTGCGACGGCTCGGGCTCGGGGGCCAGCAGCAGGGGCGCTGGGGGCTGAGCCCGGCTGTGCTGGTGATGGAGCGGCTGCTGCTGGGGCCCGTCGGCGGTCGCCAGGTGAAAGAGGGGATTCTGGAAGGAAAGCGGGTAGCGCATGGCGGCGGCCTGCTGTTGCTGCTGCTGGGATAGCGAGTCGGTGGTGGTGCCCATCTGGCTCAGCTGGCTCAGCCGGAGGCCGCCGGACATGCTGGAGCCGCCAGAGCCAGCTGACAACCTCCCACCCGCCCGCAGCTGGCTGCTCAGGCCCGACCCCAGGCCGCCACCGCCTCCGCTGCTCAGCCCCCCGAAGCTGCCCATGCCGGCGATGGAGGCCTGGGAGGAGTTGAGCATGTCCACCGACTGCAGGTTAGACACGCTGTTCATTCGGGAATCCTGGAGGTCCATCATAGATACGCTTTTACTGACACTGAGCACCTACATGGGCGGCCTTATGAGAGGCTACAGCGCCCCCTTGCTAGTTTGACATGTCAGGTGGGTGATGCATGGGTGGGGTGGTGTTTTTACCGCGGAGGGGCCTGGATATCGGGAATGTCTCAAAGTATTTCCCAGGAAATACCGTTGAGGATGAGTTGCGAGGTGGAAAAAAGCAAACCAAGCAGATGTCATGATTGACTACAGCCTTGATCCAGAGATTCCATGGAGTATGACCACCATGCTCGTCATACTCATCTCACTACCACTTGTCAACCTACTGGATGGGATGATGATTAACACGGCCCCACGCCCTCCCCCAGGCGCGCCCCACACGACTCACCTTTGCGTCCGGTTCCGTGATGTCCGAGCTGCTCGTGCAGTAGGCCGGGCTGGATCGGGCCAGGGGCGGGCGGGACACGTAAAACATGTCTTTGGATGACGCTCGATGGAGGTGGTCTCGGTCCTGAAAGCTCATCTGGGAGCGGGATGGCATGAGCCCACCCGTGGAGGTCGGGGAAGGCAAGCGAGTGATGTCTATCGAGCTGGTGGACACGCGACATGAGGACTTTGATGAAGAACGCGGTTGACCGTATGGGTGTTTACCTGTTGAGATCCCTCATCATGAGGTTCTGGAACTCGGACGAGATGCCCCTGTTGAAGCTGGGCCGGGACAGCAGCCGGTCCACCTGCCGCTCCTGGATGCGGTCCGTCTGGTGGCTCGGCTGCCTCTGGAGGTGCGGGTTACGCAAGGCCATGCTGATGTCATTCAGGAGGCGCGGCAAAGGGCCCAGTTTTATGATGGCGTCCTGGAGGACGGAAATAACCTTTGACACCTAATCGCCAATCAAAAGTAGACCAGTGGAATCTCAAAAGTCGGACAAATGTGCCTCGAAAGATGCATAAAACTTCAGCGTACCGCAAGGAGCATCAAACAATTAGCTTTTTCTTTGACTTTTTTGCAACACATGAAAATGACATGAAGCATAGTAACATACACCTTCTTACAAATTAAAATGAAAACACAGTTAAGACAGTTTTGGTCAGGTTTTAGAGCGGCTAACTTCTTTTTACACTTGCGTGACACATTAAACATTTTTTAATGAGTTTGCCCCCTTCCTGAGTTTGTCACACTTAAATGTTTCAAATAATCAAACAAATGTAAATATTAGTCAATGACAACACAACTGAACACAAAATGCAGTTTTTAAATTAAACTTTTTATTATTAAGGGAGAAAAAAAAAATCAAACCTACATGGTTGAAAAAAAGGTTGAAAAGGTTATAAAGCATTTCTAAAGCTTTGGGACTCCAGCCAACCACAGTGAGAGCCATTATCCACAAATGGCGAAAACATGGAACAGTGGCAAACCTTCCCAGGAGTGGCCGGCCAACCAAAATGAACTCAAGAGCGCATCCGAAAGGTCACAAAAGACACCACAACAACATCCGAAGAACTGCAGGCCTCACTTGCCTCAGTTAAGGTCAGTGTTCATGACTCCACCATGAGAAAGACGCTGGGCAAAAACAGCCTGCATGGCAGAGTTCCAAGACCAAAACCACTGCTGAAGAAAAAGAACATTAAGGCTCGTCTCAATTTTGCCAGAAAATATCTTGATGATCCTCAAGACCTTTGGGAAAATATTCAAAAATTGAACTTTTTGGAAGCTGTGTGTCCCCTTACATCTGGCATAAAAGTAACGCCACATTTCATCATACCAACAGTAAAATATGGTGGTGGTGGTGTGATGGTTTCGGGCTGTTTTGCTGCTTCGGGACCTGGAAGACTGTTGGTGACCTCAAGCTGAAAGCAACTTGGGTTCTGCAGCAGGACAATGATCCAAAACACACCAGCAAGTCCACCTCTGAATGGATGAAGACTTTGGAGTGGTCTAGTCCAGGTCCTGACCTGAATCCTATTGAGATGCTGTGGCATGACCTTAAAAAGGTGCTTCATGCTGGAAAAGCCTCCAATGTGGCTGAATGACAACAATTGTGCAAAATTCCTCCCCAGCGCTGTAAGAGACTCATTGCAAGTTATCACAAACGCTTGATTGCAGTTGTTGCTGCTAAGGGGGGCCCAACCACTTATTAGCTTTAGGGGACAATCACTTTTTCACACAGGGACATGTAGCTTTGGATTGTTTTCTCCCTTCATAATAAAAAGTTTCATTTAAAAACTGCATTTTGTGTTCAGTTGTGTTGTCATCTACTAATATTTACATTTGTTTGATGATCTGAAACATTTAAGTGTGACAAACGTGCACAAAAATAAGAAATCAAGAACACTTTTTGCACACCAGT
The DNA here is from genome assembly GCF_027744805.1 of Dunckerocampus dactyliophorus. Classification (NCBI taxonomy): domain Eukaryota; kingdom Metazoa; phylum Chordata; class Actinopteri; order Syngnathiformes; family Syngnathidae; genus Dunckerocampus; species Dunckerocampus dactyliophorus. The sequence continues at coordinate 2,241,263 of NC_072825.1, forward strand.
GTATAATTTCAAGTGTATTATATTTCAGTGTAAAATAGTCAATTGAAAATAGGAAACTTGTGTTTTACATGAAAAGTGTACGTGTCAATAATATCTGTGCCGACCTTGCTGAGCTGAGCCATGACCTCCCAGAGGAGACTGTGCAGGATGGAGAGCTCCCTGCCCAGGTCGATGTAGCCCTCAAAGCCGCCGGCGCTGCTGATGCTGTCCAGGTTGGAGATCTCGTAGAGGAACTGTTGCATGGAACCCCACTCCATCTCCAGGAACTCATTCATGAAGCACATGTACTCCTCTTTGTTGCCGAACCTGGCCCGCGGCAAGGAAACCACACCAAAGGCACTCAATGGAGGCACAATTTGGGGGAAAAGTCAGCATTTCTAAACCTTTGTGGTCCACGTTCCCGGATGTTTTATCGAAGAAAATACAGAGAAATAACATGGAAAAAGTGTTTTGGCTGGGTTTACAATGAAAGGTAGTGTAGGTAGGTTTTTGTTTGCATCATGAGCTAGAGTTGCGTCCAAAAGTATTTGGACAGTAACATTTGGACTGTTGTGATTTTGCCTTATGTTTACAATTAACATTTACAACTTGCATTTATTATAACACCCTTGAAAGGGATATCATAATAAATAGGTATTTTTAATTGATCTCTCATTTATTTATTATATATTTCAAGTAAAATCTGTTCATATTCAGAGGCTCAGAAGTATTGGGACATGTCACTGTGAGTGTCCGCATAAAGAAAGCTCAAAGCTGCTATACAAACCCAAGTTATTCTTGTTTTTATTGGAAAATTGATGACAAAATATGAAAATATATGCAATAAATATAGTGACATAGTAAGGGATAGTTGGGATTTTTTTGACATGAAGTTGTTTGACATCCCCATCAGCACTGTAGTCCATTAACAGCGACTTACCCCCCACTTGGTCTCCTAAGTCCAGTTCTGGTCAGATTTCTGAGATGAAGAACGTAGTTCCACTTAGTTGCTGGGGACAATTCAGTGAAGAGTTTGGCTTCGCAAAAGAATATGCATTCCAAAGGACTGGACTTAGCAGACCAAGTGGGGGGGTAAGTCGCTGTTAATGGACTCCAATGCTGATGGGGATGTCATACGACTTCATGCCAAAACATCCCAACTATCCCTTTTTGTGCTGAACGACTTGATGTTGGAATTGTTAGAATTGGTTGTAAAATGTTGAAGTACTTGAGTAATTAAGATCAAAGGAATATCCTTAAGTTAAGTAGTTTTCTAGAAAAATGTGGATTTTGGGAAAAAAATTAAAATTGTTTAAATGTGAAACACAGATATCCTTAATTGTGCTGAACTATTTGACGTTGGAATTGTTAAAGTAGTTGAAGTGGAGTAATTAAGATCAAAGGAAAAGTTGGAATCTTTGGAAAGTTAGTTGGGAGCCCTGGATGTGTGGAACGTTTTCATGGTGGAATAGTTTGAATTGGTTGAGAAATGTGCAAATGGTGGAAGTTTGAAAAATGGCCCATTCATTTTCAATGGGAAAAATTATGTGGAATTCGGGGATTTTTGGAAAATCTGGGAATTTTTTGAAAAAACGGAAATGGTCGCATAGGATTCCCAAACGAGCTGAACGATTTGATACTTGAATGGTGTGAATTGGTTCAAAAATGAAGGAGGAGTTAGTGGACAAAAAACGGCAGAATAAATGAAAAAATCGTGGCGAAACATACAGTACGTGCCCTGAGGGCATTCACACAATTATTATGCCGAAAATGGTCCGATCCTTGAAAGTTAAAGAATCCTTTAAAAAAATTCCTGGATGCAGACGGTGATCCAGATCAGCCCCAAAATTTGATAAATTCTTCCATATCCCATTTCCGACAATTCCTGAAAATTTCATCCAAATCCTTGTGGAACTTTTCAAGTTATTTTGAACACAAACAAACAAACAGACAAACGCCGGCAAAAACAATACAAAATATGAATGTATTATTTATTATTATTGTTATATATATTGGTTTTTATGGAAAATTTGTTAATTTTCATAGGCTCAAAAGTATTGGGACATATACTTGGGATTTGATGATGATGATGACGGGCTCCAGACTTGAACTGACATCAAAGGATTTTCATCGAAGCGTGAAATATTGTTGTAATATTTACAATGTATTCAATCACGTCTTCATTATTTTATTCCAAATCAAAGGTGGTGGTGCATGAAGGCAAAAATAACAACAACACCGTCCCAATACTTGTGTGCGTACGTGTACGGAGCAACGAGATGAGAAAAAGAATTACTTGGAGAAGTTGGCCAGGTTTTGCACCACTTTGGCGATGAGGGTGAGCGTGCGCGACGTCTGCTCGTCGGGGTACTCCTGCGTCAGGTTGAAGAGCGACGGCGACATGATGGCGGGACAGAGGAAGCGCAGGAAGAGGGAGCCGCTGATGAGGCGGTCGGAGATATCTTCTCGACCTCGCTCGGCGCAGCGTACTCTCCATGAGGCGAACACTTCTTTAAGTTCTCGCGGGAACACACTGCCAAGCGGATATGACATACAGGAAGCCTCATGTACTTTTTCCACATGACGGGATGCGCTCAAGTAGAGTAACTCTTCGACTCCAGAACCGCTGCACACAAAAGCCTAGTAGTAATAATATAATATCATTTAAATTCAAATTTAAAATTTAAATTCAAATATAAAAAATAAAAGAAATACAATTAATTAATGAAAGTGTATTGTTTTCGTCTTATTACTAGGCTTTTGATATAGTGGGGGAAATTTGGACACCTGTGATGTAATACAACACAACCACATAAAACAGGGAACAAAACGACATCTAATCTTATTCAAAACTTACAATTTTAAGATTTAAAAAATGATATTTTTATTATTTTTAGCTGAATATTATATAAATATATGTTAAAATAATAATAATAAGAAGAATATCTACAAATGTTTTGATGTGCGTCATTTCTAGGCTTTCATGGGCCATTTAATCTAAAATGGCGGGCCAAATCTGCCCCACGAGCCTTGAGTTTGACCCCTATGCTGTAACCCGTGCTATTACTTTTAGGACAAATACACCACATGCTGGCGCTGATATTAAACCCCAAAGTCTGACTTGAAAATTCTCACACACATCAAAGAACTTGACAAAACAGGCCGCTGTAAGGCTCTAAATACGGCACACATCTTTAACAGAGCAGAGAGCTCCATACTGCAAGAGCTTTTGGGCATTTTTGCTGAACTTTTAAGACCCACAGAATATTGAGTTTCCGGACTACATAAACATTGAAACGATGCCAAGACACTTTAGACTCTCTTCTTTCCTCATAAAAAAAAACAAAAAAAAACAAAACAAAACAAAAACACCTAATTTTGACCAAAAAGCAGAGAAAACAAGCTTTTTTTGCAGAGTAGCAAAATCAAACTGAGTGAGGGTGGGGTCTGCTGGATGTGGGGATGAATCCCTGTTGCTGACCGATCCAGACGGCAGCCACGCGTCAGAAGAATCAGGGTCCGGTTCTGAGTCACCCGACTCTGAACTGCTTCCGGTGTCAGGCTCCGGTGTCGCACCGCGTGGCTCAGCGACACTAACCACTAGCTCGTTGCTTCGGCTGCCATTGTCAACTGCATTTGTGTCTGCATTTGTGTCACCCACGTCGCCTCTATCTCTTGCGATGGCGTCACTGCTAAAGGCAGAACCACCGCCAGACGAGCTCTGTCACAGTGTTAGCTGCCTGTTTGTTTTTGTCTCCGTTCGATTTCTGCACGTGTTTCGCCATTTTCCTCTCTCAACCCACAATCCGTCTTCTTCATGGACAATATGTCGCTGCCGGTTGGAGGAAAAGAGAAGTGTTGCCCCCTACTGGGACAGAAATACATTGCCTACAAGTCAGAAATTCACACACAAGATGAATAAGACTTTGCTCTGAAGCTCCCGCAAAAAAATAGCATCAACGTTACTTTTTGAAAAGACGTCAGTAGATGTTAAGGGACCGACAAGCACACTAAAATTTGAGCAACATGGGGTGAAAAACATGGCCTCCACCAAGCAAACTATAGCTATGAGTCACATGAGCGTATGTTGCCACAGAGCGTCTCACCAATGAGAGTTGACGATCTTGCAGAGCGCCAGCTCGCAGCACATTCTCAGATTGGCTTGGTGGTCCGGCAGTACAGAGGGGGGCGTTCTCATGGGGTCCACTTCGCAGTTCTCCTCCGACTCGTACAAGGCCCTGATGAACTCCCCTGGAGACGAAGCCTCGTTAGTCAAGCAGGCAGGCAGGAAGGAACTCATCACAATGTCACCCGCAAAGCAAACGCTTAGCTTAATTATTTATTCTTAGAAGTGGGCGAAGAAACCAGAAGAAAGAGTTATGGGAAGATGCTCTTGTTCACGCCACCATAAAGCATCTGCCACTTGTGCTGAGCCGGGATAAACGCCTTATTCAATTTGCCGGCAAACCCCCCCAGGCACGAATGCAGAAATAAGTTTGAGTGGAGAAAAAAAACTACAATTGAAAAACTGCTATGCGGCTCAGTTTCCCAAAGAAGGGGGCTCATGCTCTGCCTCGCAATGTCACAACACATCTTTCCCCCTCAATGAACCGCAGCTCCTCCATTTCCGGCGGCGCTCATGCAGCCCCGGGCCGTGAAACAATTTCCTTGCTAGTCACTTGAGTTGCCAGATATTGAGGCCATCATTTTCAGTGCATAATAGATATACGCACAGTAGAACCACGTTAATGGCAACAATAAAAACCCAAAACATTGATGCACTCATAAAAAGCCCTAAAAAATGCTTACTTTTTTGATACCCGAAACCAGGGGTGCCCATTACTACCAGGGTAGTATGGGTCGATTGCATAAACGTCACTTTGTAGATGTCATCAGTCAGCTGACATTAAGCTTCCCTCCCGATTCGCTCTTGCTCCCCTGCGGCAACGGTGAACAGACGTCTCAAACTACACAGAGGTGCAACTTTCATCTTTATTATTCTGATTCTGGATAAAGTCAGCGGTAAGATGCCTATACCTAAAACAACAGTTATCCGTTCACTTGTAGCGGCTAGTTATGTAAAAAAAAAGTCCATTCTTTGAGGGCTTTACTACGCGTCGTGAACTCCACGATAGAAACAAGTGTTTTTCTACTCTTCCCTTTCGTAAACTATTATTTCATGGTGAATTGGAAAATGTCCCCGCTGCTGAAACCTTTTTAATATGTTGCCTTGACTTCGGCTGCATTGTCCTTCGCATAATCATTTTCATTTCTTGTATATCGGTAATTTGATTCAATCCAATTTGACACATTAAGAAACAATTACAGGACAACGTAGTCGAAACCTTGGTCTTCGTACGATATTACACGTAACAAACTACTGTCTAACCTTGCTTTTCGGATGCCCCAGTTTTATATGATTTGTTTTTTGTCTGAAATTGTTGCCAAAATTTTGCCTCGGTTTTCGTACAATATCGTACGTAACTACCCTCAAACCTCGCTTTGTTCTTTGTGAAATTTTGCCTGAATTTTTGTTATTCTCATAACAGAATAAGTTTTTCCCTAACCTCATTTTCCAAAAATTACAACTTTGTTGTGTTTGTCACAGGGTGGGATAGCCTCCAGCATGACCCTGTGAGCCTGGGTGGATGGATGTCCCGATCCACATTTTTTGGCTTCCAATCGGATCTGACTTTTCTTTTAATAGTCTTGCTGATCCTATAATGCTGACAATGCAACCAAACTTTACTTTTTTATTCCACTGCATGACCAATGATATTGCTTGGCTTTTATAACAAACCTCCGTGAGTCAGGTCTCTAATCCAATAAAAGATCCAACAAAAGTCCATCCACTTCATGCTACTAAAATGACGTTGATTTTCCTCATCATATTCCGGGTTTATTCTTGTGAATTGCAACTTTTTTCACGTTAGAATATAACTTTTTCCTCTTAATATTTGGACTTTATTCTCATAGAATTACAGCTGCTGTTTCCAGTTCTGCTGCCGTTGCTGTTCTTTTTTTCATTTTCCAATTATTTAAACTTTCTTCTTGTAAATTTCCGTCTTGTAAAAAAGAATATATTTTTTCTGTAATGTTTCCACTTCATGCTACTAAAATGACATTATTTTTCCTGTTAATATACGGTGCTCTTCTTGTAAAAGTACCACTTCTTCTCGTTGGATTGCAGCTTTTTTCTTTTAATATTTTGACTTTACTCTTGTAAAATTACTGCAGTTTTTTTCCCCAAATTATGTTTTTATAATGTGCTGTGGGACGATAAAAAAAAAAAAGGCCTCCGGGCCACCGTACTTTGGACACCCCTGCTACACAAACTGTACACTGACTACTCTAAAGTAGCAAGACATACTGGACTAAAATGCTTGCTGAAATGTGAGCTGCTGCACCAAACGGACTTGGCGCTTCGAAAGAAGTCGTAGAAGAAGAAGAAGTACTTGTACCAACCGATAGCATCCTTGAGGTACTTGTGTCCGATCAGTTTGAGGTACTCTTCTATGGCTTTGGTGGCCAGAGTGTTCTCTCTGAAGATAAGGTGTTCCCGGTCGATGAATCTGTCTACCTCGCACATCGCCATGTCTGACAGGAAGTCCTGGAAAGACACCGACGCATTACGTCAAGCAAAAAAACAAAGCAAAAGCGAGTACCTTCGCTTTGCCGGTGCTTTGCAGGATATGAACCAGCGCGCAGGCCACTTCCTCTTTGCTCTTGACGCTCAGCACGGGCTCCAGCACGGCGCACAGCGTGCGGTAGTTGTTGGTGACGTACTCGGCGAACTCCTTGTACAGCTCCATGGGCAGGATGTTCATGGTCTGGAAGCGGGATTTGAGGCGGAGGGATGCGTTGATGATCTTGCCGCCCCCGACGCCCGCCCCCTTGGTGAGGACGCTGGGCTGGATGACGGGGTACCACTGCTCGACAAACTGGCGGCCGGTGATGCTGGAGATGGGGATGCTCACCAGGCCCAAGTATGTGCTCTTCTCCTGCAAGGAAACCAAGCGACCACTTAGGCATAAAAATAGAAATAAGACATAAATAACGCACGTACTCGTGTGTTGCTGTAAATGTGTTCCGGTGGCATGGACAGGAAGTGACGTCGGAGGGTTCAGAGTTGAGTTGAACTAGACATGAGTTACAGCCCATGTTCGGGATTATTGTGCCTGTTGTGGGATCATTCCAGTCTGCTTGTGTGTCTCACCAACATTAATAACAACATTCATACCGACACCAAGTGATCAGTGTAGTTTTTAGGCTTGAAAATGCAAACAAGGTCAAATTTGCTTCAATCTGCATATTTGAATGCATATACAGTATTTCTTTACAAATAATAGAGCATATTCAAACAGGAAACAGCATGACTATAGAGTATTTTTGAAAAACCGTGATAAGAGTGACGTGGCGATGGATTGCTGCACACCCACCACTGCACGAAGGACAGCTCCGTAAAAGCTAAGGCATAAAAAGGAAAAAGCTTCGCTACACATCTTAAAAGGCACGGGTGTCCAAAGTGCAGTGGTGCCCCGTGGTTGTTTTCTAACAATAGAATTTAAGAAGAACAGTATGCTGCTAGCTAAAATTTGGGCCGGGAGCTGCTAGTTACCGGCATAGCCGAGGACGGCTATTTGTCAATCACAATGGATCTAAGTAGCATTAGCTAGCGCTAGCTAGTCACCAGGAAACATTTTCAACACATGAGTAAAACATATGTACATGAGAGCGATCTAATTTATTTTATTTATTTGATTTATTATGGATTGTGCAAAACTAAGACAGGGACAAAACATCAAATTAAAAGCACAAAATGAATACAGAATCACCATCCACCAGTATAAGCCTGGACTTCATTTTTCAGATCAATAAGGTCATCAGATCTTACCTTTATGTATTCCCACATAGTATCAGCATTTGGGAGCAAATATGAGATGAAAGAAAAAGGGTAAAAATGCAGTATAGTAGTCTATCTGTGCAGCGTGGGAGCGGCCGTCAAACAATGAGACAAATTGCCACCTAAAAACTGGGGGATTACTAAGCGTATATTATTTTTGAACAAAATAATGGGTCATATTTCCAAAACTGATATCCCTTTACATAAAATTTGATGTAGTTATGGTTGTTGTTGCGTATCAAATTGTTTACCACGAAGAGATTTACATACCAACTTATTATTAGGGACGTCCGATATTGCCTTTTTTGCCGATAGCCGATATCGTCCAACTCCGATACGCGCCTCGTACAGTATGAACTACACGAGACATATTAGCAGCGTATTCAGCAATGTTGCTTTGGCGCTTAAAAGGCTATATCGGATTTCATTATAGGGAAAAAAAAACAATACCGATATTGACCGATGTTGCATTTTTATGTCAATATCAGGCCGATGATATCGGTGGGCCGATATTTTCGCACATCCCTACTTATTCTAGATAAAAACAGATTTTTATCTGCGATTAAATGTGATTAATTATGAGTTAACTATGGACAAAAGCCCTACTTCTTAGCATGTCTACATGTGTTGCTTTACAAAATATCAAAGTGGCAAAGTTAATCATTAAACGCTTGGCGACCCCCGTGGGTTCGGGCCTTAGGGTTGGTTAAAAAAAAAAGCAAACTTTTGCTAACTTGATTGCGCACAGTGTACCCTAGAGTTCACCTTGCGTCTCTTCTTGTCCGTCTCTTTGTAGAGGTGAAGGCGCAGGTTGCGGACGGCCGGCAGGTTGTTGAACTCAAAGTGTTCGCCCCAGAAGACGGTGTCGGTGCGCGGCTTGCTGGTGGTGCGAGCGTACAGCATGTCGTCCAGGCACAGTTCGCAGTAGTAGCGCTTCTTGGCCGGCAGCTCGCGGGCCTCGATGATCCACAGTTTGAGCACGTTGTCCACCCTCCGGCTGTTGTCCTGTGCGGACGGAACGGGACGGGACGGGACGGGACAGCGGGGTCAGAGAAGGTGTGAGGGCAACATGGAGGCTGGGGTAGGTGTGAATGGAGCTTGCAGGAGTACATGAGAGACACACGACAATGAGGACTCGTCACACACAAGGCGGGGGGACAGGAAATGGCGGCGAGAGACAGCACGTCTCCGTCACCATCAACAAAGACACTGTGCTATTTTTAACATGCTGACTGCAGGCTGAGTCACTTCAATTAGGCAGAAATGTCACTGTTGTCAGCGCCCCCGTCGGCATCGGATCATTTAGACGCCTCGCCGCACCGCAGTCGACGCCATCAGGACTTCCGAACTCCTTCATTTGTTTGCTCTTTTGGCGAGAGCGAGCGCGACTGAGGCGTAATTAATAGTTTGAAGGCGGCGGACATCTGGTGGCTCGCTTTGCTCCAGCGCGCACGCGGCGCACGTCCTTAATTCTGGAGCTTGGGCATCCTTGCTGGTATTTTTACTACCCTCACGGGACACTACATTAGGGACGCCTGCGTAATCAGCCCCCACAAGGCCAAGAAAAAGGAGCATTTTAAAAGTAATCAAAGACTTTAGGAGCGAAAACTCATTGACTGGCTTGATGAGAACAAGATTTCACATTTAATTGACACTGTTGTAATTTGTGCTGCCAAGTCATTTCATATTCAAATTGCTGTCGTGAAGTTAAAAGAAGTGATTTTGATCATTGATTTTTTAAAAATGTCATCATCCTATTTTACTGTAGACTTTCATGTTATTAATTTTTGTATTATTATTATATTATATTATTAAGTCAACACATTTTGCTTATTTTTATTATTTCTGATCCGATTTTTTTCAGCATAAGTTGTTGTTTTAAAATTGATTAGTCTTACTTTTAAATGTGGACATATACAAATATATATTTTCAAAAATAAACATAAAAGAAAATACATCAAAAAAAATCCATAAAAATACAGTATTATACTCTACTGTTATGAGGATTATTATTTTTTAATTCTTAATGCATTTCTGTCTGTTTTTCCTATTTTATTTGACATGTTCCTTAATTATTCAATAACTAATACCGGCAAATTTGAACACTAAAAATCAATAAAAATACAGTTTTATATTATACTGTACTCTTACGAGGATGGTTTTTAAAATTTTCTATTAATTTTGGTTTATTTTTACTGTTTTATTTGACATGTTCCTTGGTCAATTTACAACTTTGTTCTCATAAATTTATGACTTTTTTTTGGGAATTTACAACTTTATTCTGGTAAATTTATGACTTCCTTTTCCTCGCAAATGTGCACCTTTAGTCTCGGAAGTTTACGACTTTTTTCCTCATGAATTTACAACTTTATTCTCCGAAATTTACAACTTTTTTCCTTGTAATTTTTTGATTTTTTTTCTCGTAATTTTACAACTTTATTCTCAAAATCTCAGATTTTTTTCCCCCCTCCAATAGAGCCCTAATACTCCGTTGTAAATAACAAACACTGGCATTTTTAAACATAAAATGTAAACAAAAATACATTTTATCAATAAAAACTACAGAATTATATTATACTGTACTCTTATGAGGTTTATTTTCTTTTATTCTTGATTCATTTTTGTTTGTTTTCACTGCTTTATTTTACATGTTCCTTCATTATTCAATAACAAATACACATTTTTTAAAAACATAAACTCTAAAGGAAAATACATGTAACAAATGAAATACAGTGTGACTTTATACTCTACTGTTATGAGGATGACAAAAATCTTAATTAACTTTTGTTTGTTTTTGTATTTCTTCCATTCCATTCCATTTTCTTCCGCTTATCCGGGTCCGTGTCGCGGGGGCAGCAGTCTCAGTAGGGAAGTCCAGACTTCCCGGCCCCCGGCCGCCTCCTCCAGCTCCACCGGGAGGACCCCAAGGCGTTCCCAGGCCAGCTGTGAGACATAACCCCTCCAGCGTGTCCTAGGTCTGCCCCGGGGCCTTCTCCCGGCCGGGCATGTATTTCTTATTCTTGACTATTTCATTTGACGTAGTTCTTAATTATTCAATTAAAAATAGTGGCATTTTTACAATTAAAAAAACATTCATCCAAATGAAGGCTTGTTTGGCCTTGGGGGAGGTCTGCGCTCTGCTGAGTGATAATCAGGTTTCAGCAGTTTCATGATTGTGGCTTTGAAAAGCCACACGGTAAAAGATATTCCTAAGACTTGGAAAATATTATGTAACGTTTCATGTTGCAGCAAGGCTAAATAATTCCAATAATGCAAATATTTGTCTTTGCAGTGACTCTTCTCTGCTTCTGATCTGACGCGCGCGCACGTGTGTGTGTGTGTGTGTGTGTGCTCCGCCAGGACCCCCACAGTTTGAGCATCTGGACAGAACATCCAGCTCGGCCCACGTTTCATCTCACTAATAATTCCTGGTGGCCACTTGCCATGAAAGAGAGCCGCCTACGCTGTACGCTCGTGCCAATCAACTTGCGGCTTGCGGGCTAAGTGTGAAAATTGTTGTCACAAAAGCAAAAAATATTTGTATCAAAGTGAAAGTTATGCTTGAAATGTATTTTTTCACAAAAAGACGGTTTTCTCCATTTTTAGTCAGGAACTGATATTGTCCTGAAACTTACCTAGGTTCTACTGCTGATTACTAAAGAACGGAAAAAGGCAGAAACACACTTTTTTTTTCTGACGGAAGATGGAAGTCTAATCTTTCTTTTGGTAGCTTCCATGTTTCTATACTGTAACCATAGAACACAATATTCTGTGCACCTTGAAGATCAGTCTAAATGGTCTAAAATGGCCGCTACTGAAGAGGTTGTCTTTTGAAAAATGGCTGGGATTGAATGAGGTAGAGACACTAAGAGCGCTACTGGAGATGGAACTAGTCAACGTGTTACATGAGTCACTTTTATCGCAAATGTTGATCTGAAAACGGAGGAAAAGGCTGTGCAACCCCTGAACGAGTCATATACACACAAGAAATGATGTAAAAAAAAAAAAGCCAACCAATCACAGCTTTACGTGTCCGTGTCCCCACCGCGTGAGGCTAGATTGTACAGGGGGCGTGGAGGGGGAGGTGCGAGCCGTAGCATAATCCAGTCTTGAGTTTAGATCCAGTGTGCACAGCGGTTCGCTTCTTTTTCCACTTGTACGACAGCTCAGAATGTCAAAATGTGGGCTGCGCAGTTTGTACGTGACGGCCACAGCTTGACGCTGGAACAAAGCTATGGCGGAAAGTGTTTTGAAAGTGGATGTGGTGTCCTGCTGCGTCAGAAGCCGGTGCAGCTTGGGGAGGTTGTGAGAAGAGCCACACAGACACGAGACACGAGACACGAGACAGGAAGGATGGACATGAAGCCGACCACAGACGGCCGAGGTGGGACGAGGAGGAGAGAGAGAGACACGCAGACACTTGTTGTTGTTTCCTCTTTCTCTCCCCTCACCTTGTTGGGCTTGACGGCTCTCTGCAGGTTCTCGATCCATTTGTCTCTCTCGGCCGCCGAGCGACACGCAAAGCACTTGGTTCCCGACACCGTGGTCACCTGAGGTTACAGCCAACGGCAAACCAACATCCACAGCCGTTAGTTAGCATGGGGCGCCCACGGAGTCACGTGTCCACCGCACTCTTGCGGGGTGGTAGTGATGGGAAAAGCTGTGCGTGCGTGCGTGTGTGTGTGTGTGTGTGTGTGTTTGCGACTAAAGCGTCTCACCTCAAAGCAGTACTCCTGTCCCAGGATGCTGGAGTGCACCGGCTTGATGATGGCGTCCTCATCCAGCGTGAGGTCCAGCGCCTCGGCGGCGCTGCTGGGAGACAGCAGGGACTCATGGGAGTGCGACTCTTTGAAGCTTTGCATCAAACGCGTCCTGCGGGGGGAGGATGAGGAGGGCGGAGATGTGGAAAGGTGAGGCAAGGCAGGAGGGGGGACTGTGGACGTGAAGGCTGTGAAGGTTCATTTCAACAACACAACAATCACACAAGAGAAACACAAACGCCGATGCTGCTCGCCATTCAAAGTAGGGGGCAGAGCCTGCAAGTATTAGGGATACCAGCACAGCATCGGTACCGGATCAGTTATTCACTATCACAAATATCCGTGGTTTGTTTGTGGTGTTGTTCAAATATATCGTATATATTCGTAGATTGCAGGGGTGTCCAAAGCGCCGCGAGGGGCTGTTTTTTTTTTATTAGAAAAACATAATTTGACAAGAAGAAAAACAACAGCAAAAACAGAAAAATCAGTCATTTTACAACAATAAAGTCAAAATATTAAAAGGAAACATCATAATTTTGCGAGAATAACGTCGTAATATTAGGAGGGAAAATAAGGTCTTTTTAGTAGCAGGAAGCTAAAATATTAAAGAAAAAAGCTGTCATGTTATGAGAAACAAACAAAACAACAAACAACAAGAATAAATTATAAATATTATGGGAATAATTAGAATAATTACAAGAAGAAAATTTACACAAAGAGGGTGGAAATAGTTGGAAAATTAGAAAGGGAAAAAACAGCTGTCATTTTACAAAAATAAAGTCAAAATATTGCAACAAAAAACATATTCTAACAAGAAAAAAGTCACAATTTAATGAAAATAATCTCGTAATATTATCAAAAAAATAATGTCATTTTAGTAGCATAAAGCTGAAATATTTATTAAAATATGTTTTTTTTAAAAACTGTAATATTATGAGAAGCAAACAAACCAAAAAGTTATTTTTGGAAAATTAGGTTGGGGATAAAGTTATAATATGGGAATAAAGTCATAATATTATGAGAAGAAAGTTAATAGTTGGAAAAAACAGCAGAAATGGAAAAAGAAAACAGGTGTGATTTTACAAAAAAGTCGCAATTTTACAAGAATAAACTCAGAAAGTCAAAATATTGCGAAGAAAAAGTTGTAATCTCACAACAAAAAAAGTCACAATTTTACGAGAATAAAGTCATCATATTATCAGAAAGTCATTTTAGCAGCATAAAGCTGAAATATTTCACAATTGTGTGTTGTTTTTAAAAGCTGTAATATTATAACAAATAAACAAAACAAAATAAAGTCCCCCCCCCCCCAGTGGTGTGCCATCAGGGCCAGCAAAGCCTTCTCTGCTGGCCTAAGCTCCATCAGAATCAAAGACCTCCATTCATAAATGTTATGTTTTCCTTTCCACTTTCTCATGCACTCATGATTATTATGATCATCATTCAACACTGTCCCACTAACTGCTCTACGTTGCTGCCAAAAGAAGACGACATTCGTTTGCGGAAACTGAAAGGAAAAAGTGACGCCAGGCGACTCACCCTGCGGCCCGACAAGATACTCTGAACCCGTTGCTAAGAAGACGCAAAGCGGAAAACAAAGCAAAGCTCCTCGGGGGGGCTTCAGATCCTCTCTTCGCATGAAAGTTCCTTCAGGCAAAAAGTCATGAAAAGATGACAACACGACTGCCAGCGGTCACTCGCAGGCGCTGATGCTAGGAGGCTGGATGGATCCTCTGCTGCAAAGGATGCTCAGGTGGGGGGGGGAGAAAGCGGAAGAGATGCTAAAAAGACATCCCGGCCGCCTTGTCGAGCGTTCGATCCTAACCTTCGCCAAACCGAGCGGCGATTACCAGCGAGGGAGATGAGCGAGCAAGTGAGCGAGCGAGACGGCGAGGGAGATAAAAATAGAGCCCAGGGAATGAGTCAGATTGTGGGGAAAACTGGTGGGGGGGGGCAAGAAGAAGCGAGGGAGAACACCTCACATGGATTATGTGAGGTGGGGGGTACCTAAAGGGGCGGGGCTAGGCAGAGTGCAGCGTGTGCTGTACCCCGACTCTGAAGCTGACTTTCTATGGTCGCGTCCCAAGGAGCATCTTGTCGGACGGGGTGGGCTAACTTAGTGAATCGCGGGCCACATTGGGTTAAAAGAATACGCAGAGTGGCGCCCATAGCCGCCTGTAGGTGGTCATCAAACACAACGACACGCACGGAACACAAACAAAACACGCATCACACGAACCAACTACTGCTTCTGTGTGGGCGATCAACAACAAAAAGGCGCTGAATGTAACACGAAACTTAAAACTGTTATTTCCAAATGCCCGCAAGGCATGCCGGGTAGTCCAGCAGCAACAACAATATGGACAATAAAACATGGGATATGAAGCGTATGATAACTCCTCCTTGTGTACGCCTCTGACGACCTCCTCGACATATTTTGCAAACGAGCAAAAATGAGACAAAAGCGGCACAATGTTGGGAGAAAGAGTACCTCAAGCTACCCAGCATGCCTTGCGGCGGGGATATACGAATCGGACTATTGAGGCGACTCAGGCGTGCCACAATAGCGCCGCCAGCCATGTTTCCGGCTGCAGTTTCCATGTGGAAGGTTTACAAAAAGCAATTTGGAAATACCCGGTGGGATGGATTAAGACGCCTGGCGGGCCTGATGTGGCGCGCGGGCCGCTGTTTGCCCGCCGCTGTTGTAAGAGCAAAGGTAGATTTCCTGTACAACACAGCCCCCCCACTGACCTGTCCTGGTCGGCACTGCGGAAGCGGGGGAGGATCATGTGGCGGAAGCTGCTGGTTCGGTCCAGTTTGGGCTGACTCTTGGCCCTCTTGATGGAGCCCTTCAACCTTCTGCTGAGGAAACTCTGGAGTGGGTGAAGCGAGCGCAGATGGAGAGAGGGAGGAGAGGACGGACAGAGAGAAGGGTGATGCATGGCGGGAGAGAGAGCACGAGGCGGATTTAATGCCACCGTCACATCGTCAGCAGCAGACAAGACGGCCTGCGGTGGGCGCTAGCGAGCGGCGACGTGCCAAGGAGCTCGAGTGTCACGCCGGGTCGTCTCCTATGTCAACTTCCTGCCAGGAGAAACTCCATGCATTCATTAAGGACAACAGGAAGTGAAAATGACTAACTTCTTATTACTGAGTCAATCTTCCACATATTTATTTATATTTACTTGATTACTACTTTTATGCTGAAGGTAACGTTCCGAAGGTCCTGAGGCTGCCCGAGTGTTTTGTTATGATTGTTGGCGTTGCTATCGATCACCTGATCGTCAACAGGTATTTGGAACAGAGGAACATCTTAGAAAGAAAGGGAAAAAGACGGGAAATGTCAAAAAAATCTGACCAGTTTATATTTTGTAAAGTTAATTGACAAAAAAAATGGAAATTCAATTTGAATAAAAAAATTATTTAAAAAATACATAATTCTACTAAATAATAATGTAAATTTATGATCTAAATTTAATATCGATATCAGAGTATTTAATATCAATGTGATAATGTATGAAATCCAAATATAATGAAATGAATAATTGAGTGTTGAGGTTTTGCACGGCAGGAGCACGATGACCGGAGGGAAGCGACACTTTGTCATCTGGCGCCTTTGAAGGCCGACTCGAGGCTACCTCTGAACACTTGGCTCCATCCGCTGGTCCGCGGCTACACGTGATCGGATTAGCCGCGCTTCGCCTGACACCCGGAAGCCTAGCAGGGTCGGGAAAAAAACCCAAAAAAACCCTGAATCACCACCAACCCGAGCAAAGACGGAAACCTTGAACGCTCGGTCGTCCTTTGGCTTTCGCTTCCAAAAGAGGCGTCAAGAGGCCAAACAAGACGCATGAGGTGCAGCAGCATCTTCAGGGCTTCCGCCGCGTCGCTCTGACACACTTCCCTCGAAAGGAAACGATAACGCTCTCCTGTTAACGCCGCGCCAACGCATGGACATGCTGTTGCAACATTGCTGTGCAAACACGCCGACTTGAATCAGAATCCATCCATCAAGCACTTGAATGCGCACGCCGGTTGCCCGCTGACTGCTGCGTGCGCTCGTCACGCCTTGACTTTAAACAGCCTTGATTGTTTTTGTCCGCAGGCGCAACGCACTCTTCACTGCCAGCCCCTGTCCCGCATCTTTTGACTCCATCTTGCCTCCACGACGTCTTATTCACGTTATCTTCCACTTGTCTTGTCTGTTTCTGTGCTCTGCACCGCAGGTCTTCAATTCAGACCCAGTAAGATGCTCGCTTGCATGCGCCACTGCTCTCCATTTTGTTGCATTTCGCTGGTTTCAGTCTGTACAGCACAGATCAATGAAGAGATATTACCGGTTTCTCAATAGTATTTCAAATTGGGGAGGGGGCCAAATATTTCTGTCCCCCAGTGGGAGCATGACAGAAAATAATTGAGAGCCGCTGGCCTACAACACACTCATTTTGGCACCGAACTTGCATTTGAAAGAAACCAGGACCAAATAAAAAGCTTGACTGTACAAACAATGAAGGAACACAAGAGGCTTATTTTGGAGTTCGATAAAACTGCACGGGTTTCTCTGAAAAACGTCTTATTAAAGGAAAAATGAATAAGTGTCCCTTTAAGAGAAGAGCTGCAAGCGCACATTGTGAGTAAGGTGTCCGCGGATGTCGTTGTCTTGCTCCGGTATCCATACAATCCTGAGTGGAGACTCATTTGCACGTCGCTGCGCTGTGAATTCACGCGCTATGACTCTCGTAGATTTTTCATGCAGCGTCAGCGCGTATGAGACGCAGCCGTCGGGCACCGGATTCCGGAAGAATGAAGACATATCGGCCAGTCCTTTCGCTTTTAAACATTCGCTTTTCTCCATCAACTGTCCTTACTTTTGAGCAGCGATGTGTCGGTCGCGAATGAATCGGCTTTAAGAGCCGGCTCTTTGAAATGAGCAACAGGAGGGAGCCGATTCGTTTTTCCCTGGTCTTTTTTCCTGTTAAAGGCCAACGTCATTGGTCACGATGTGTGGCGGCATCGCTGCGTCCACACTGAGCGGGGGCGGGGGGGCGGTGTTAAACACGCTGTGGTGCTCTTAGAGCCGATTCGTTCGTGATGAAGAGATTTGACATAGTTCGTCTATTGAGATGAGTGTTTGTTTTTGTATTTTATAACATTTTTGTAGCTGTTCGTTGAGGTTGAAATAAATCCATTTAAATAATATTTGATATCATTTTTTACATCAGCAATTCATTTTACACAACACACTTCATTTGGTGTGAAATGAATTTCACCACTTCGGGAGCCGAAAGAGCCGGCTCTTTTTAGTGAGCCCATCCGAAAACAGCAGCTCTCGCAAAAGAGCCGAAATTTCCATCGCTACTTTAGAGCAAGCCACGGTTAAGCGGCAGAGAAAATGGACGGCCGCATGGTTGTCGTTGGCTCGGAAGGTAATACAAACGATTTCATTGGCTCATTTTGAGCGACGTCGCCACGTTTGCTCCCACGTTAACCGTAACAACTGAAGCAAATGATCATACGTTATTATATTTCCCATTCGCTTTAATCGGTCACAGCTCCGTAACGGATCCGGACCCAGGTCCACCATTTAATGATGGCTCGTCTGCAATATTTCTGCCCGAAAAAACACAAAGACGCCGCCGGGTAGCCGTGTTCCGGTGTACGGAACACGAGACATTATGGCACAATAACATTCTCTGCACGTGTAATTATTACGTATCGCGATGCTACTGGTTCATATTTTCCTTTTTCCTTTCAAATATTTCATTCTAGATATTTTTGTACTTTTTTCACATCAACCTAGTCAAATAGTTATAAAAAAGTTGAAAAAACCCCGGAAGAACGCGACCAGCACCAGACTGTATCTATTATGTCTTTTTCTATGATTTGATCCCATACTGTACATTTGTTTAAATATTACATAATGCAAGCCTACTGTTTATTCATTTTTAAAATATTTATTTTAATCTAGTATGTTTTCCTATATATTTTATTATTATTATTATTTTTTTGCCAGCTGCAAAAAAGTACCAAAAATAAAAATAAAAAAAGAAAGAAAACAGCTAAATTGTTATTTGGTATTTTCTTTGATATATTTATTCTGCATATTTTTAATATAATAATAATATCTGTAACTTCGTGTAAAGCAAGTCCCAGTTTTAACTTTTTACACCAAACTAGTGAAATCATGAAAATAAATTGCAATAAAAATAAATCCAATAATAAAATAAAATCAAATAATCATGAAAAAAAGAAGAATGCGCAATTTCTGTTCATTTGATATTCTTTTTACTGTTTTATTGTCTATTTTGAGTCAGGTCTACAAACTTAACAACCTGCAAGCCGATCTGCACCCTTTTATGTCAAATCAGTCAAATAATCGCAAAGAAACTGAAAGAAATTCACAAAATGTCTCACTTTCTTCTCCTTTACTTTTAGGGCGGCTACACGCTGCTGCCCCCTGCTGTCGCACCTGAGCACTGCATGTGGTCGCTCGCAATTCCAGGCCTCACTAGCTTGTTTTTTAGATGCGCTAAAAACCACAAGTAATCCCAAAGTTGTGTGATGGATGATTTCAAAGTGCAAACACACACGAGGCACGAGCCAGTCTCTCGGCCACGTTTACCTTCACGTACCTCCACTGGGGGCAGCGCTGCGATTAACGTTCCTCCCGCCACGGGACTCGAACCGGCGGTCCTCCAGTCTCCACCCCAGTACGAGAAGGGGGGGGAGGAGGAGGAGGCGGCGGGCGAGTGGGGCAGGGTGAGGGACAAGCAAGGGGAGAGGGGCAGCGAGCGGGACAGAGGGGGCGTGCCGGCACCCTTCTTGAGGCCCTTTAGGTGGCGGCGCTGCTGGGGCGGCGGCGGGGGCGGCTGGTACAAACTGAGGGTGGGGGACACAGCTAGGGCGAGCGGGAAAGGGTGAGGCGGGGTGCCGCTGGCCCGCCGCCCGCAGGTGTGCTGCTGCGGGGCCAAGGTGCGGGCGGGGACGAGGGACAGCGAGAGGGAGGGGGGCAGCGAGTGAGGGCGGGAACAGGGGGGGTTACTCACGGATTGTCGGAAGGGTTGAAGGGGGGCAGTGGGAGGGACCTCCATGCTGGGCTGCTTCCCTGTGGCTATGCTCTTCCGCCGAGCTCGGTGATCTGTTGGCGCACAAAGACAGGCAGAACGTCAGCGGAGGAAGAAGAAGAAGAAGAAGAATGCGAGCCTTCATGTTCCTACACTTCACGCGCTTCACTGATAAAGCGTCACTTGGTGATCATGAAGTAGTGCGCCTTAGAAAATAGCACAGGTTTTAGGGGAGAGTGCTCTCCACGACGTGCATGCAGAACTCGGCGTGCATGCAAACACCAGACGGAAGGCACACATGTACTACAGCAGTCCATCAAATATTTTAACGAGAAAAGCTCTCCGAGAGCGCAGACTCTCCACCAAGCGCCATAGTTGCCCCCATATTGTGATTTACACCGTCAATTTTAGTTCTACATTTACTATATCTAGATATTTACATTCCTTGACCATGAAAACAAGAATGTTAACAATGCTAACATGCTAATGTTATCCTGCTAACACCTTACATGATAGTGGTGTTTATACATGTGTCTACCCATGAAAATAGCAAAAAATGCTAGTATGCTCACGTTAGCAATGCTAACATGCTAACACCTAGCATAACAGTGTCTACCTAAGATAATGGCTACAAATGTTATTATGCTAATGTTAGCATGCTAACACCTAGCATGATAATGGTGCTTATATATGTACTGTATGTCTAATCATGAAAATAGCAAAAAATGCTAGTATGCTAACGTTAGCATGCTAACATGCTAACACCTAGCATAGTAGTGTCTACCTAAAAAATTGGCTAAAATTTTATTATGCTAATGTTAAAATGTTAGCAATGCTAACGTGCTAACAACGTGCTAACAACATGCTAACACCTAGCGTGATGGTGGTAAGTGTTTATATACAGTATGTGTTTACCCGTGACAATAGCAAAAAATGTTAGTATGCTAATGCTAGAATGATAGCGCCATGTACCGCGAAGGCAAAATGTAAACAAGTGCTATGACCACTTTTTTTGTTATATGCACAAATGCTGAAAATGGTCCTGTCTCACAATGTAAAAAAAAAACGTTTTAAAAAGTTCCTGGATCCAGACGGTGATCCGGATCAACCCCAAAATGTAATCAGTTCTTCCACATTCCATTTCCGACAATTCCTGAAAATTTAATCCAAATCCATTCAGAACTTTTCAAGTTATTTTGAAGACAAACAAACAGATAAACGTCGGCAAAAATATAACCTCCGCACTGCGCTTGTGCTTTGAGGGTGTAACAGGGGCACAATCCCCTTCCGGGTGGTGTAGTTGGAACTTGGTTTGCTTTCATGTTTTCCACTTCTCAGCCACCGTAGAAACCTCCTTGGTGGAGGTCAAGAAGGCTTGATTCAAATAAAAATGACGTGGCAGGAAGGAAGGTGAGTAAATGTCCGTTGAAAGGCAACTTCCTGCACATGCTTCAGTCGTCCAGCGCAGAGAGGAAGCGGCTCGCTGTGCTTTCAGAAGGAAGCGCTTCCAGCAGATGGGAACGTCTAATGAAACGAGAACCTTTGCTCCGCTCATCACTTTGCTCCGACAGCCGCCTGATATCAAACGCTTGCGAGTGCGGCCTGCGTCTGCTTGTTTGTTCTCCTTTCCTGTCACTTTGTCAGAGCGACTCCTCGTGTTGCCGATGGCTGCCTTTCCTCCTCCTCCTCCTCCTCGTGTCACATTCACACACGCACCTCCTCTCACCGCTGAAATAGTCCACCTGTGCTTGCTCTGCTGTTCTCCTGCCCCGCAGCTCACCTGCCCACACCTGCAGTCCTCCTCGACCCCTCGCTGCCTCTCATTCACCTGTCCAAATAGCTTCCTTTCAGCTGCCAGTCTCCCTGCTGCTGCCTCGCATTCTCTCCAGCCCACGCCAGCAGGGGAAAAAACCCACCAGGCTAGACGCCGAGCCGTCGTCTTTGTCCAAAAGTACACAAGTGAGAGACCGCCGGGGGAGTGAATTAAACGTGAGGGAGCGTAGGCCTTACGCTGAACAAAAGGGGAGGAAAAGTTGACATTATTAAACACTAGAAGGTGTCCCAGCGGGCTTGGAGACACCTGACTGGACGAAAAGTTATCTTTATACACTAAAAATAGCCTGAACTGCAAAAAGTGGAAAGCTAAGCTATTTTCTCTTATTATGTCTACTATATTGGGTAATAGGAGTGTAAAGGTGTCTATAGGGGTGTTATTTCATATTTCAAGTCTCTAATAATGTTAAAAAAACGTATTTAGAAGGTCGTAAACAGCTTTTCTATGTCTTATATTTCTTATTATCTTTTATTATGCCTACTATATTGGGTAATAGAGTATAAAGGTCTCTATTGGGGTGTTATTTCACGTCTAGAGGTCTCTAATAATGTTAAAAATGAATTTAGAAGGTCTGAAACAGGTTTTCCACATCTTATATTTCTGATTATCTCCTATTATGTGTACTATATTTGATAATAGGAGTGTAAAGGTCTCTATAGGGGAGTTATTTCATATCTAGAAGTCTCTAATAATGTTAAAAAAACGTATTTAGAAGGTCGTAAACAGCTTTTCTATCTCTTATATTTCTTATTATCTTCTATTATGTCTACTATATTGGGTAATAGGAGTGTAAAGGTGACTATAGGGGTGTTATTTCATATCTAGAAGTCTCTAATAATGTTAAAAAAAAACGTATTTAGAAGGTTGTAAACAGCTTTTCTATGTCTTATATTTCTTATTATCTTCTATTATGTCTACTATATTGGGTAATAGGAGTTTAAAGGTGACTATAGGGGTGTTATTTCATATCTAGAAGTCTCTAATAATGTTAAAAAAATGAATTTAGAAGGTCTTAAACCGGTTTCCCACGCCTTATATTTCTTATGATCTCCTATTATGTCTACTATATTGGGTAATAGGAGTGTAAAGGTCTCTATAGGAGTGTTATTTCACGTCTAGAGGTCTCTAATAATGTTAAAAATGAATTTAGAAGGTCTTAAACAGGTTTTCCACATCTTATATTTCTTATTATCTCTTATTATGTGTACTATATTGGGTAATAGGAGTGTAAAGGTCACTTTTGGGGCTTTATTTCACGTCTAGAGGTGTCCAATAATGTTAAAAATGAATTTAGAAGGTCTTAAACCGGTTTCCCACGTCTTATATTTCTTATTATCTCCTATTATGTCTACTATATTTGATAATGGGAGTGTAAAGGTCACTATAGGGGTGTTATTTCATGTCTAGAGGTCTCTAATAATGTAAAAAAAAACGTATTTAGAAGGTTGTAAACAGCTTTTCTATGTCTTATATTTCTTATTATCTCCTATTATGTCTCTACTATATTGGGTAATAGGAGTGTAAAGGTCTCTATAGGGGTGTTATTTCACGTCTAGAGGTCTCTAATAGTGTTAAAAATGAATTTAAAGGTCTTAAACAGGTTTTCCACGTCTTATATTTCTTATGATCTCCTATTATGTGTACTATATTGGGTAATAGGAGTGTAAAGGTCACTTTTGGGGTGTTATTTCATGTCCAGAGTGCTCTAATAATGTTAAGAACCAATTAACTGTGATAAGTGAGGGATTACTGTACTGATATGTCCTCAAGGTCTGTAAGCGTCTTTATTCATGCTTGAATAATGCTGGTGCCGGCAACTCATACAGTGGTTTGTACAGATAAATGAAGATTACAGGTTCTTAATAGTATTTCTAATTGGGGAGGGGGGCAGTGAAAAATGTCTGTAATAATGTGAATAATTTACTAATTCAAACTCAAAGTAAAAGAATTGAGACCAGCATGCTTATGTTAAGCAATATGTTAGCAGATATATTTTAGATTTACCCTGCCCCCCCCAACTACTTCATTCCTTATTAAGAATAACAGTAATACTTAGAATAATATACAAATATAATGTTTTACAGTGGAACCCCAGGCATGTTTTAATATAATATTATTATTTATTATAAAAAGAATATTTGTCTGTGCAAAGCATGCATTTCAAATTAAAACAGCAAAAAGTAAAAGAGGCGTTTGCAATGCTGCTAGTGTAAAAAGATGATTCAGCATGCTCGTAAAAGACAGAAATACATCTATCTTATGTAGTCATGTTTTTTAAGCGCTAAGTGAGTGTCCCGCGTGTCGCGTCGTGCAGCAGAGGCGTCGGGGTTCTTAATCTCCAAGAGACTGGAAGTAAAGCAGTGATGGGATTTAAAGGCTGTTGGACCTTTCATATTTTTAGACCCTGCATGGGTTTGGAAACCTGTGAAACGACTTCAAACATCCCACACTGGCATGCATGTGAGCACATGCAATGATCTATATAACATACGTCTACATGTGCAGCGCAAACGTGCAAGAAAAGCACACCTAGTCAGGTTTATGGTCACGTTTCTGGGCTTGTTCTCCACAAGTGACAATACGACCTCTTCCTGTTCGACTTTGACAGAGAAAAGAAAAAGTGAAATAAATAGTGGTCCAGTGTTCCCTCGTTAATCGCGGGGGATAGGTTCCCAAAATAGCCATCAATAAGAGAAATCGGCGAAGTAGCCACCTATATTTTTGTACAAGGATTACATAAGTTTTAAAGCTGTAAAAGCCCCCACCATTACACTTTATACACTTTTCTCAGACAGGCATTAACCTTTTATCACATTTCTCTCTTGTTCAAACACTCTCAAAGGTCAAATTTTAACGATCAACTTACAAAGTTGACATTAGAAATGAAGTGACTCACGCGTTTTTCACTCCTGTGACCGTGGCTTGTCCTGCCGTCGTTAGGCCGTAGGGTTTTGTACCCTTGTTAAAACATACTCCTCCTCCTCGTCCTCCATGAACCGAAGATTCATTTACAGTATTCCAGGTGCCCTACGGCCGCGTAACTTCTGCCTTCATTCGCTAGCAATGGTCTACAGCCAATCAGAACACAATGGGCGGGTTCTCACTTCGCCAATCAGGACTGTTGTGGCGCTATACATACTGAGACGGAGTGGAGACTCTGGGCTTGTCTTCAACTCTCACATGAGTATACAACACCCTCTACTGGTAGCAGTAGTAAGTACAACAACAGACACATGCAACAGAGCACCGATAGAGCGCTCTAATACGCCACAGCGCGTTCATTAGCTGTTAAAAACAAAAGATCAGCGAAAGAACGAATCTGCGAAAGGTGAACGGCGATGTAGCGAGGGAACGCTGCATTGCTGATGTGAGGTACAATGGGAGCTGTAATGTCGTGCTGACCACCAACCACCAAGCGCCTCCAACTGTCTGCCCCGCTGGTTCGCTCTAATCCAAGAACCTTGACTGACAGTCCCATGTGACATTTGACAGGGTCCTCACTCGCTGCCAAGGCAACACAGTCAAGCGGCACATCAGTAAAAAAATCACACAGAAGCATAAAGACGTCCACTCTGTACTGGTGCCTTGTTAACTTTTACCCCTGTGGTTGTCTTGCAGGCCTTTTCACTTGAAAATGCCTACAAATATTTTCCCAGGAAAGTCTTCTCATCCTCCTCCTTGTAACAGCGCACAGAATCCATGACCTCTCTTGCCTTCGTTAGCATTCAGTCATTTTTATCCTTAATGGGGCTCACCACAGTGGAGCGGCCATTATTCATGGGCGTCTCGTCTCTCTGAGCTTTTTAAGATGTTCATTTAACGAGGTGTAAAAACTTAACGAATTATACTTCTTCAGTGTGGCGGCACAGGCTCTCTGTATTCTTCTAAGACTCGTGTTTCTCAAAATATTACGTTTTTAATTCATTCACGGGATCAAAAAATGTTCGAACACAGAATGTCGTAAACCGACAACCACCTGAAGGTCTGTTCACGTCCTGATGCTCGAGCCCGCACCAGCTGCATGCAAATGAGCTGCGTGAACCACTACGCTAGTTTTCTGCAAGAATGTCAACCTTCCCCATTGCAGGACGAATAAAGGCTTTTTACCGGGGTGTCCAGAGTGTGGCCCGGGGCCATTTGCGGCCCAGGGCTGTTTTATCCCATTGGCACGCGGCACAGTCTAATAATATATTTTCACAAGAAAAAAAAAAACAACTGCAAAAATTGCAAAACCAGCAGTAATTTTACAAGAATAAAGTCAAAATATGAAAAAATGTTTTAATCTCACAAAAAAGTTTTAGTTTTTACAAGAATAACGTCGTAATGCTATGTAGGAAAATAACATAAGATTAGTAGGATAACTTTGAAATATTAAAGAAAAAAGAAAAAATGTTTTAAAAGTTGTAATAATATGAGAAACAAACAAAACAGCAAAAAAAAAACTTGTCATTTTTTTAAATTTAGGTGGCAGAAATAGTTATAATGTTACAAAAATAATGTCAAAATATTATGGGAATAAAGACATCATTACGAGAAGAAATTGTACATGAAGAAAGTTGGAATAGTTGGAAAATAAACAGCTGAAATTTTACAAGAATAAAGTCAAAAGACATTAAGAAAAAAGTCGTATTTTGACAAAAAAAGTCTTAAATTCACGAGAATGAACTCGTAATATTATGAGGAAAAATAATGTAATTTTAGAGCATAGAGTTGATATTTTCAAAATAATAATGTTTTTTTAAGTGGTGGTATTAGGAGAAACAAACAAAACAAAATACAGCTGTAATTTTTTTTAAAAAGTAAAAAAAAAAAGTTTAAATTTGTAACAGGAGTCATAATACTAGGAGAAGAAAATGTGAATATTATTTAACAAGAAATATTAGAAATATTTAGATATCTGGAAAATACCCAACAACAACAGCAAAAAAGGGGAAAAAAAGAGCAAAGACTGAAGCTGACATTAATAATCGGCTTTTCCGCCGAGATCGTCAAGCTGAGATGTTTTTAACAGTACTTTAAGTCAGCGCTATGCTGCTCACAGCCACTAGAGGGCACAATTGCATGCATGTGAGGATTGCGATGCTGTGCTGTGATGTTGCAGCCTAGTTCACATGCTATTAAAGACAACTGCAACATCTATGAGGCGAAGACAGAACTTTACTGAGTGACCGGAGCCTCGAGGCCGCTTGGAGGAAAGCTGTGTGTCGGAATTCTCCCGCCGCAGCCCGCTAACCCCTAGCGAGTAAAATGCGATAAGAAGCAATTCCGTGGTGGTAATTAAGCCCGTGTTTCTTTAGCTCTACGCTATTAAGCGCAGTGCTGTTCCTGACACTCGGACAGACTGCCAGCACTTACTCCCACGCGCCGCCTCCCCCTGATGTCGAATTACCGCTGACATTTTCTCCTCTTTAACGGCACCTTACTTGGAGAGAATAAATAAATATGAGGAACATTGCTTCAATGGGTGCAAAGTCACTGAAGAGGCCATTGTGCCGGAGCACGCCGAGCACATCTTGGAGTCATTAGAGACGTCTGGAAGACGAAGAGACAATGACCTGACCCCCGTTTGAACCCAGGAAGAAGCGGGTCAGCTCTGGCCGCATCCCGTTCATCCTTCCCCCGTGTTCGGCTCCTCGACGGGAGCACTTGGTAAACATCACACACTGTTCCTGTTTTACACCTCACATGCACACAGTGCACGCACGTGGGCGAGCGTGCATGTGAGCGCTCATTCAGAATCAGCGCACATTTTGTATCTGCGCCTGAGAGAGCTTCTTGTGCCTCCTAAAAAGCTCAATCACGTCGACTCAACTCATTTTTTACTCAACCTCAAGCATCACCTTCATGCTCGCACAAATAAAACCCAACCGTGAAGCATTGCTGTTAAGAAGAATGCGCTCATCTGCTCCCTTTCAATGCATTCCTCACGTAGGACCCAAACCAGGTTGTGTGGTTGCCATGGAGACACGCACTCTTTCCCAGGATGCCGCCTCTCGACGCAAAACATGATGGCGGACATGATGCGACAACACACTCCTCAAAGATGGAGGACATGATGCGACAACACACTCCTCAAAGATGGCGGACATGATGTGACAACACACTCCTCAAAGATGGCGGACATGATGCGACAACACACTCCTCAAAGATGGAGGACATGATGTGACAACACACTCCTCAAAGATGGCGGACATGATGCGACAACACACTCCTCAAAGATGGAGGACATGACGCAAAACATTCCTCAAAGATCGCAGACATGACGCAACACACTCAACACACTCCTCAAAGATGGCGTACGTGACACCAAAAAAAATCCTCAAAGATGGTGGACATGCCGCAACAACACAGTCCTCAAAGATGGTGGACATGACGCAACAACACAGTCCTCAAAGATGGTGGACATGACACAAAAAAATTCCTCAAAGATGGCGGACATGCCGCAACAACACACTCCTGAAAGATGGCGGACATGACACAACACACTCCTCAAAGATGGCGGGCATGCTGCAAGACACTCCTCAAAAATATTGGACATGCCGCAACACACTCCTCAAAGATGGCGGACATGACACAACAACACACTCCTGAAAGACGGAAAACATGATGGAGGACATGCCGCAACACACTGCTCAAAGATGGCGTACATGAAGCAAAACTTTCCTCAAAGATGGCGTACATGACGCAAAACATAATGGCGGACATGCCATCAACACACTCCTCAAAGATGGCAGACATGGCTGCATCATATGCCACAAACAGGGCGGACATGACGCCGTTCTTCACAAACATGGAGGACATACACTACGTCAACAGACATGATCCAAAACACGCCTCAAAGATGGCGGACATGCTGCAAAACACTGCACAGACTAATGACTTCCCTCATGAATGAAAAGATGAAGGTACTTCCTGTCCAGTATTTGCTAGAAATGCAGTTGGGAACACGCAAACGACGGAGTCCAGTAAATCTTTCATGATCTCGTCGCTGATGATTGGCATGATGTGCTAATTGTTGGGGGGGGGGGACGTGAAGGTGTGAAGACATCAGGTCTACCTGTTGTACCCGCTGTCTGGATTACACAATCACCGCTTGCACACGATGCAACTCCGTAAGAGAAATGTTCTTTTCATGAGATTCAGTCCTGGGGGGTTGGGGTGGGGGGTGGCGGCATATTGCATCCAGCAGACAAGTTTGTGTATTTTATTTAGCGACAGCATGAATCATGCACGTTGGGAAATAACGGCGGCGCTTGTTCTTCTTGATTTTTTATATACTGTCCAAAAGGTGCTAAAAATGATTTGGTGCTTCTGAGAGGAGAAAATCACTCAAGAGCACTTTAATGTTTATTAGAGGGCTGGCATTTATGTACTCCCGTCATTTTTATTCTTTCCCCACAGCTCTAAAGTTGGACCGAGTTCTGTTTTTTTTCTTTACAACGGTCTAACTTGCAATTCTAGTGGGTTGTTTCATGTAGTCTGTGTACTGTGTACTGTACTGTACTGTAGTATTAGTATTAGTAGTAGTAGTACATACAGTGGAACCCTTAATTAGCTCCAAATTGTCAGACGAAAACTGAAACGTAAGAAAACCGAGGCAATTTTTCCACAGGAAATAATGTAAAGCCAATGAATCTGTTCCAGACACCCAAAAATGAATGAAATGAACAAAAAACACATTTTACCTTTTTTAAGAGCACCCAACCTGAGAAAAATCTACCAGGTCCCTCACTTTCTGCTACACAGTTTCTTTGCAAAAAATCAGGCTTCTCTACACATCTGAAAATGCAGCCTGGAGCTCTGCCAGATGTTGGAGCTGTAAGTTTTTCTTCCAGGAATATGCTAACCTAGCATGATGCTGCATCGTTAAAATATAATGTTAGCACTTCAGCTCACATAGCTTTGCTCGTGTTGCTGACTTTGTTTTGAGGACGTGTAGTTATGGTAACACGACAGAAATTTCCCCCAAATTTTGACCGAATTCCAACTTGTACAACTTGGCGAGGTTGCGACTGTGTTTACCGACAAGATAGCGACATTTCGTATCTTCGTAAGTTTTGATCGGTTTGTTTTTCGTCAGTGAATAGGCTAACCTAGCATGATGTTAAAATGTAATGTTAGCACTTTTAGCATCACGTAGCTATGCTTGTGTTGCTAAGGTTCGTGTCCTCCTGTTCCACTCCTTCAAGTTACTACGCTGTATGTGACATACGTCATCTATGATGTTGGACAAGTGAAGAGTTAAAGTGTTTATGTTAAAGTGGATCTATACTGTCTGAAAGAGGCGTGGACAAACACAGCTCATTAGCATTAAAGCTGCACACACACACAAAACGGCGTGTTACTAAAAGCACTTTTAAAGTGTCTCCATTCCAGCACACTTCCAATACACTATTGTGTGCCTCTGACACTTATTTTAAGCGAGCTGAAATTGCTTTTCCGACTTCTCAGCAGCCTCGAACCAATCACATCTCACCTGATGCCGCGTTCACATGCCCCGCGTATGTCGCCATGCGACCTGCCAACATGTGAAACGTTGAGCTTCGTTCCTGTGCTCATGCAAATGCAACGCAGGCCGCAACGCTGAAGAGGGGAAGGTGTGGGAGGCGACGGCTTCCAGCTCAGACCCTCAGAGGGACCCGAGGGAGGGACGGAGTTGCAAGAGAGTGGGAGGGAGCCAGGCAGACGCGCATGAGTAAAGTGGAGCTGGTACAGTAAATGTTTGTTTCGGGGGAGGAATAAAAGGAAAAGGTGTGTGTCCTTTTATGGGCAGGGGGAGGCTGCGTAGGAGTAGCAGGGACTGAAGACGGAGAGGAAAACGGTCAAATGGAGGAAATGTAGCTTTTACCAGGGTGGGGGCGTTGGGACTGAAGGGGCGGGGGGGGCACTAGAGGCAGAGATGGAGGCTGGAGAGGGAGTGGGTGTCTTAATAGCGTTGAAGCGCTCAGGGCTTTTTCTGTGTTTGCCTTTGTTGTGATAGCGACGAGCCGCCTGCATCCCTGCCCGCTTTTCATCCACCAGACGTGCATCAAACACTTCTTCTCTGGTGGCGCGAACGCCGAGCTTGGAGAGGCGCTGGTGCTGCTTGGTGGCAAGCAGATGTTCACGTCGTATCTTCCTATCCGATGCATGACAACCGACTACACACAGTGCACACTTCCATCGACGCTACGCACACACAAAAAGCAGACATTTCAGCAAGCACGTTATTCCAGTATGCCTCAAGGAAGTCAAGTTGCATATACTTTAGAGTAGTCAGTGTACAGCTGGTACAGCAGTATAGATGTACTGTCCACTGAAGATGAGTTGTGTAAATACCTGGCAACGCAAGTGAGTAGCAGGATGATGTGTCTTGCCTACAGTCAAACATGCTGGTCGTCTTGTGCACGAGCGCTGCCGGCACTGGGGGCACTGCAGTTCATTCAGGGGGAATAGGAATTCCAACATGCACTGTGACGTTCTGAAGATCCACTCCCTTGGGTCCCTTGTATGAGTGCTGCAAGCACTGGGGAGGAGCTGCGGTTCATTGAGGGTAAAGATGAATTTCAACATGTAAGATCCACTCCCCTGGCGGTGGTACCGTCATGCTTTGGGGCCGCGTGAGTGCTGCCGGCACTGGGGGGAAACTGTGGTTTATTGAAGGGAAAGATGAATTCCAACACGGACCGTGACATTCTGAAGATCCACTCCCCTGGCGGTGGTACCGTCATGCTTTGGGGCCGCGTGAGTGCTGCTGACAGTGGGGGGGAAGCTCGTTTTTTTGTGTTTTTTTTACAAGAAAATGTTATAGAAGAATGGTGCTGACACTAAATATTCACACCGAGCACACGATTTGGACACGTTCACTGTGAGCTGGACTCACTTGTGTTGCCAGATATTTACACAATAGTGGATATGGATTGATGCAAGCTGTACACCGACTACTCTAAAGTGCATCCACGCTTACTGTCGCTGGTCATATCCCTTGACAAGATATAATGACATGCTTGCTGAAATGTGAGCGTCTCCTTCGGGTCGCCATCAGAACATCAAGCGTTCAGAGAGCGGCTGCGTTTGTATGAAGGATGAATGTGGTGTGATTCATAAAGTTACTGCTGGGCTGTACTTCATTTTTCCTAGCTGTGTCCTATTTCTTGCTTTGGGGTTTGCGTAATAAAAAGCAGGTACAGCTGCAGTCACTGTTGTTGTCCAGCAAGCTGTGTTTAGAAGAAACGGTGTCACCAAACAGCTGAAGGCCCGAACGCAGTCAGTTTGAAAGGAAACGTGCTGCCAACTCGAGGCGGCTGAAACGGTGCTAAATATTTGACTGCTCATCAGTGGCTTATCGGCGCCACACGAGCAGCGTGGAGCCCAGTTGGACGGACATCCTGGACTGGCCTGGAGTGAACGCTGCAATGCTTTGTTGCTTTCAAGGAAGTTTGTGTGCAGCACAGACGGTGTTGTTCGTTGCATATCACGTTTCGCCACCTCACTGTGAGCGCCATGCAAACACATCCTTTCACGCCAGCTCTAATTTTGGATCAAACTTGAGCTTCCCGGTGGGAATTACGTGCGACGAAACGCAGCAGCGAGGTGGAGATGGACCAGTTTGGATGCACACACACAAAAAAAGCGACAAGTGGGGTTCAAATGAGGCGAAGCTGTGTTCTACATGAGCACACGTACCTGTACGTTTATTGTTTCATTTTACCGTTCCTTGCCTTTCAGCAGGGATGGCCAAACTGGAAAACCGAGCCAATGTCGATATGCTAAGAATTTATGCAGCGGACCCCGCAACGTCGTGGATTTTTGGGCATAATGTGTATATTTTTTTTTCTGAAAATAAAGTTGCAGGCCGTTTTTTTTGCAGAAAACACATTCATTGGTAATAATGAATGAATACATGATCATACAGGTACAGGTCAACTGTACAGCATATACATGTGCCATCCCACAATTCGTGTTTATGTCTTCATGTCCCACTCATCATGTTCTTTCGCCAAGCGTTGCAATGTCGCACTTTGCCCAGCGGTCCTTGAACACACCATAGTTGCGTGCTACTTAGCAAAAAGTGGAACTTAATAACTTTCTCCAACGCTGCCTCAGCTTAATAATTGCATGGATCATCTTCCGGTGTCATTGATTAGTGGTTATAATCAATAAACATTAGCTATACATGATATACTTTCAATGAGTTTAATAAGTGTGTGAGGCTCATCTTTTCCCAGGCATTCCCTGCGACCCACTGAAAACGGCTCTGCGACCCACCACTGCTATAGACAGATTCCGGCCAAGGAATCCTTACGCCGCCTTTATTACGTGCGTGTGCGGTTTATTTCTTCATATAGCGCACACATGAACATTGAACAACTTGTATCCATCTCCTCCCCCCCTAAAGAAGTGGTAGCAAAGTGGGAGGCGGCATCTGTTACGACAGGACTTGAGCAAGTATACAGTCATCCCTCGTTTATGGCGGTTATTTGGATCAGGACCCAACCACAATACGTGAATTTCCACTAAGTAGGATTCAATATTAATTAAGGGAATATCTTTATTTTCATTCATTTTATGACTTTCTAAATACGGTTTCGGCATTATTTACAGCCCTGCAGTCCTGAAATAACACCTCAATAGTCACCTTTACGGCATCACTGCAGGGACATAACAGACGGCTGCCGCTAGCATAGCAAGCTACCAAGCTAACTAGTTAGCCTGTCCAATTTACTTATTCTAAACTCAGGAGTGTTTCAAATGGAGCGGGGAAGAAGGACAAAAAAGTCAAAAACTTACCACTTCCACATGGAATGAGAGGAGGAGATCCTTTTTTTTCACTCAATCTCAGCCACGGCATGTCGGCTCGGCCCCGCTGGCTCAATAGCCCGTCTCCATGCAGTGTGAAAGGTAATGTAATCTAACGTCATGTCTCATGACATTACTGATGCCGACCACAATACCAACTTGTCTTTCAGTCATTTTGGACTACTAATAGGCCACAGTCAAGCACAAAACAGCCATGGTTTATTCATGTATTATTTTTTGGAAAACCCTGATATAGTGAGGGAGCGATATTTGAACCGCGATATAGCTAGGGACAACTGTAGTGTACACCTCTAGGCATCACCACAAGTCTTCAGGAAGGGTAAGAGTCAAATGAAATGTTCTTTTAATCATTTCATTCATCATTTGGATGTATCTCATTGTGTTTTCTGCAGGCATGGAATGGATGAAAGGGATTTACATGATTGCTGATGGGAAAAATTGCTTCGGTTTTCGCATGTTTTGGTGTTAATTGGACAAAAAGCCAGGTTCTACTGTATGAAAATGCACCCGTGGTAAATAGTTGGCGATTAGGGCGGTAGTGTTAATTACTTAGAGGTGGGGAGCAACACTGCTGTCATTTGAAGATCAAAAACAAACGCACATCTAGAACTATGCAAACCACAGGACATGCACGTGTGTAATGAGCGATGTGTAAAGAAAAAGAAAAAGCAATCCTACCTACTATGCCGCTTGTTTCTGTGCTTTTTGTGTCCACACGTCTACTGGCAAGCAACACCCCCTCCACAGTAAGAGCTTGATGCATTCACTGACTTATCCCAGCAGTAGCTCCAAAGTTTGTGTTACATTCCGCCCGATACCTCGTCTCAATCAATGCTTCGGCGGCACGTAAGCGTCTATGAGCAGCGTCCGGGCGTGTGCCAGAAGGTGCCAGGACACATGACTCCCACGGTCTGGCTTTAAGGCCGGGATTTCACTTCCAGACGGATATTTTGCCAGGAAAAAACAAGAAGTGAATCAGGAGCTTTCGGGCTGGACGAGGTTAAAAAAAATACACTCCCAAGTTGCAAAAGGTGGACTTTAAATATTTGATAGACAAATAGCTGTGTATGAATAAGTGATGATGAACCAGCAGTCTCCACTTCCAAGGCACCTAAAACACACCGAGATCCAACTCCAGCAGTCTGATCACAACTACATATTCAAATTGAAGCCTCTAAGTACAAAACTAAGTGAAAGCAGATGCATTCAAGAGCAATAGGATGACAAAAATGTATTTGGCACTCAGTAGTCCTCTCTATGAAAATATGTTGGCGTTTTTCTGTCCCTTTGAGGGGAAAAAGCTGGCAGAGACGCGCAGGTGGGAGGACGTGATGTCACAAATGATCTCATAGGACAGGTACATTCACAGCTGCAGGCCTCCACGTGCGCAACGCCCCCCACTCTACCTCGTGAGGTGACCCCAAAGTGCCACCCTGACGAGAGCACCCGATGGCAGCTCTTAAGTAGGCCACTGTTCGTTATGTCGCATCTTTGCACTAATTAGGCAGGCGGTAGGAGAGGAGGGGTGGGGACGCAAACAAACAGAGTTGTTATAATCTCACACGGAGGGAGCCTTCGCCCTCCCCCCGCAGTTCCACGAGCACCGGAGGCAGCAGTAGCAGCAGCAGCAGCAGCAGCGCCCGCTCCGAGGCGGTCCCCCTGGATGAAAGCTCCTCCTCTCCGGGCTCTCCCTGTCGTCTCTCCGGCCCGAGCCGCCACTCGCAATTCCGGTAGGAGACGGACGATCCGTGGAGGCCCACTGCTCTCATCTTTTAGAATGTTTGTGCATGGGGGTGGGGGTTCGCACACCACCGACTCGGACAATGCGTAAAAAAAGGCGGCTGGTCACGCTTGCGTGGAAAGTAAATGCATGCAAAGTGTTGCACAAAGCCTGGAGAGTTGCGTGCCAGAGCGCGCCTTGGTGCTTCTCTGCATGGCGCAGTGACGCGCGTCCGCTGCGCACTCTTCCCCGGATCGGACCCTTCCACCGAGAGAGCGCGCAAGAGGGACGGACAGGGGGCAAAAAAAAATCAGGCAGAAATCTCTTTTTAGTTCCTCTGCTTCATTGCAACCCGCACAAGCGGCGTCTGATCCTCAAGGCATCCGCCTGTGAGCTGTGGAAGCTGGGTCGTCTCCTGACTGCAGCCCGCTGCATGGAGGACATCCTGCACAGGTGAACGCCACTTCACTTTCAGGAGGGGGATAGGGCTGCAGTGCACACTCACTATCTCCCTCTCTCTCTGTGAGGAAAAGGGGGCGGGGCTACCTCCCAGCTGGGACCTGACGTGGTTTTAATACGTTTCTATCTCGCTGCTTTCTACACACACTGAAAAGTCATGACAGGGCAGCGCTGTATGACGTTTGCAGCCGGAGGGGGGCAAACATGAGGGAATGCATGCATGCATTCTGGGCCCCGTAGGAAAAAAAAATCACATTTGGCCCCTGTTGGACAGCTGTTGTCACCACAATTTTCTGGGGCTCCTGTCCTAACTTTCCATGCATGCGTGTTAAAAAAAAGAACTAGGAATGGCCCAATGGGGCCACCAACACCACACAATGCTGGCTGCAACACACTTTCCCCTTCTGAAGTCCATTCGAGAAACAACCAAGTTTGGTTTGGGGGTTTTGGGACCCCCAAAAGGGGAAAATTATGTTGTAGAATGAATATTCCAAAGAAGAGGTCAAGTGGAGGCCCTTCTTTATCAAACTGCAGATGTGTCCTTGAGCGCTTTCTCACCAATCCATGACACACACACAGAGCAAAAAAACGAACCGTTTTTCAACTAATGATAGAATTAAAAAAAAAAACAATGCCCCACCTGATGTCGAGTTGTTTTCAATTGGAGCACACTGATTGAGCTTTGGTGCCACGATAAGCAACGCGCACTAGCAGAGTGGGAAATGGCCTCTTAAATCTGTTTCCATGACAACTATGTGCAACTTAAAAAAAAATAAAAAATACACACACATACACACACACGACAGTTTATCTTTTTTTTCTTCCCTCTGTACTTACCGCACCAAGGTCCCTCATCAGTGTTGAGATATAAAGGTGGATAAAAATAACACAACTTCCCATCTTAGTCCAGCCCGCCGTCAAATAGTTCCAGACTCAAGTGGAATCCGGCAAACATATTCCATACTTTTCCATGCCAGCGCTTTCTCTTTCTCCACCGCCGTCACTGCTGTGTCTGTGTTGCTCTCACTCTTCGCACTGTCTGCCTGCTCTATAATTATTTCCATGGTTACCATTAAGGACGGGAAGCCAAGCTTGATGTACTACGCTAGTAATCTTTCCCTCTCCTCCGCCTCCTTCCTAGTGTCCTCCTCTCCTCCGTTGCTTCTTCTTCTTTCTACCGACTCGCTGCAGCCTTGTCCTTGCACGCCACTATCTCTTGCTCTCTTTATATGTGAGATCTGCTTTGAAATCA
The DNA here is from genome assembly GCF_027744805.1 of Dunckerocampus dactyliophorus. Lineage (NCBI taxonomy): Eukaryota > Metazoa > Chordata > Actinopteri > Syngnathiformes > Syngnathidae > Dunckerocampus > Dunckerocampus dactyliophorus. The sequence continues at coordinate 2,278,033 of NC_072825.1, forward strand.
ACGTTTCATTTGGAACGCTGATGCACTGAATCAATAAAACATGAAACTCCACCGGCAAGCAGGACAACGTGTCCAAAGAGCATCCGGCAAATGTTGCTGCTGCTTGTGGTTAAAAAAAATATATAGTCAAAGCTTCTTTTCATACGCCTCGCTTTTTGGTCTGATTCAGTTGTCATTGAAAATTTTCGCAAAAATTTTGTCTCGGTTTTCGTACAAACTAGTAAGAAACTAGTCCGTTTGTCATGAATGGTATCGTTCTGCAGAATGGAGTGCCCAGAAAAAGCAAAGTACGCGTCGCTGACTCACCATCCGTGCATGTTTTTTTATTGAGCAAATAACCTAAATAACCCGCCATGGGGTCAAAGAACATTGCGAGTGGCATCAATTTGATAAAGAAAATGAGAAACACGATTGAACTCAATCTCGCCAGGATGTACACAACCATAAGTAACATCCGGTCCTCATTTATAATGACTTCACATGTAAAACTATCATTATTCTCTATCAAATGTATGTTTTTTCTTCATATTTATGGGTGCCTGGATTGGATTCATCGGATTTCCATGAGTTCCTGTGGGAAAAATTACCTCAGTTTTCGGACGTTTCGGTTTTCGTTGGAACTTTGGAACAAATTAATGACGAAAAAAGAGGTTCCACTCTATGTACTACCATTACTACTACTACTACTACATAGAGTACATAAAACAAGCCGCTAGCATTGTAAGGCAGACCTTTGGAAAAGAAAAACTGAACCAGAGCAGTAGTCCGAAAATAACTATAACAGGACTACATAAATACCAGTCCTCTAATAAATTGCTCTCAAGTGATTCTTTCCTCTAAGAAATCTTTTTGAAATCTTTTGTAAAAAATAAATAAATAATGTGTTCATATTTTTGGGTGCCTGGAAGGGATTAATTGGACTTACATTATTTTCTACGGGAACATTGCCTTCGGTTTTCGTATGTTTCGGTTTTCAGCTTTTTGAAAGAATTAATAACAAAAACCAAGGTAGGCCTACCCCTGTGTGCTGTAACTGGAAAAAAATAACAATAAATTGTTGACTGGCTGCTATTTTTGTATCATATTTTAACAAATATTTGACAAAACTAAAATGACAAACAGAAGCATGCTTTTCCCACTTTCGGTACATCTAAGAAGAAACGACATCCTAGCAATGAAGGGATTTCTTTCATCAAAAGAAAAACAAGCAAAACAAAGAGGTGCGCTACAGCACAGGGGTGTCCAAAGTGCAGCCCGGGAGCCATTATTGGCACGTTGACAAAATCTAATTTAAAAAGACAACTAAAAGACAACAATAATAACAGCAACACTGGAAAGATGAGCAGACAGTAATGGTTTTTTTTATTAGGTTGAGGAAAAAGTACTAATGTAATGAGAATAAAGTGAAAATATTATGGTAATATGAGAATAAACAAGAAGAAAGTTGGAATAGTTGGGAAAAAAACCTGCAGCAGAAACGAAAAAAAAAAACAGCTGTAATTTTACAAAAATAAAGTCAAAATATTAAGAGAAAAAAGTTGTATTCTAAGGAGAAAAAAAGTTGTAATTTTACCAGAATAAACTAATATTAGGAGGAAAAATGATGTCCTTTTGGTAGCACAGAGCTGAGATATTAAAGAAAAATATGTTATTTTTTAAAGTCATAATATCACGAGAGACAAAACAAAAATGTGGAAAATTAGGTTGGGGAAAAAGTTATGGGAATAACGTCAAAATATTATGAGAATAAAGTCATAATATTACAGGAAGAAAAGTTACAAACAAAGTTCAAATATTTGGAAAATTTAAAAAAAGGGACTTACAGTAGATTATTTTTCCCTTGAAATATACACTGGATAATCATCAAAGTGTCCCGTGGAAAAAGATTGGACTCCCTGATGTAGTAGAACCTGAAGCTCAGAACAAAACCTCTCCACACTGAAATGCAACGTAGCGGAATAAAATATTTGCTGTAGTAATAATCCACCTGCTCACAAGCGAAGGAGTGCACCACACATTGGTGCGCTAACTCCCCCATCCTGGGTAACCTCACTCCATTCAGTGCCATCATGTACTGCGGTAGTTATGGCATTAATACCGTTTCATCCACGCTCTCTTCCTGTTGACTTCCTGTTCTGATAGGGACGCAAAGCTCTTTGCCCGCAAGTCATTCAAAGCTGTTACGGCTCCATCGCTTCAGGCAAGGAAACGAGAGATGGGCAGTTGACTAAATTGACTCATTGAGCGGAACGGAATAACGCATCTGTTGGAGTATCGCTCCTCCTGATCCCGAGTTGGCAAAATTTGACGGGGTGCACGACATATTTGGTGTGCTAACGGCAGCATCCTCACTCCATTCTTTCTTACAACGCAGCAGCTGGAGATGGTGGGCTGAGTAGTCAACTATGAGTAGCCAATAGTTACCATCTGGGACCAGCAGTGAAGGGACAAAACCCACAGGTAATTGCTACACCCATAAAACCACACACAGCTCGCTCCACCCCCTCCAAATCCTCCTGCTCGCTTCATGTGGACGTTCTCTTCCGATTTCAGGTCAACATTTGGAATAAAAGTGACGCATTTCAAAGTATACATTGTATAGATATTCTGCACTAATGGTGAACGGTGTACAACAGGGATGTCCAAACAGTGGTTCGGGGGCCATTAGTGGCGCGTGAGTCGTTTATTACTGGCCAGCAAGGCAAAACGGCACACTGAAATGTTATTATTTTTTATTTTTTCAGCCATTTTAGAAAATAAAACATACATATAAATATACCAAGTATATATAAAGTACATATAAATATAGAATTGGTGAATCGCACGTGACGGGATCCACTGTAATGCCTGTTCTGAACTCCCGTTTTAATACCGGTGGCAGCGAGTTGAGTGTGTTTCAACAGCGCGTCTGCTGGTTTAAAAGGTCAACATTCAAAGCCAACGTTCATGAATTCATGGAAGACAATGCCTGTCGGTCAAATTGCACAAGTACACACAAACACATTTTCATTTTCATCAACAGTGAGCCGTGTGACTGCAGCGTACACTTCCTGCGTGCACTGCATCCCCCCCGATGAAACGGCAGCAACTCCCGCTGGTCCAAATGAAAAGAAATGAATCTGTCACCAGTAATTGTCAACAACTTCCCAACCCTGGAGAGCCTGCTAGAGCCCTCCCAAACTCTGCGCTGTTGGCCCAAAGAAAGCACAAGTCCTGCTAGCAGTTAGTGTCAGCCTCCCGTGTCGCACACGGGACAGTTAACAGGACGCGTGAGCTGACAGGGAAGGAAGCAACATGAAGAGGAGCAACAGCGAGGACGACAGGCCTCCGAGGTGATGCAGGACACGGAGAGATGGGAAGGACAAGAGGTGGTGCTGAGCGAGTCGTGTACTCGGTGGCGGAATGATGGATGCTTGAACAAGGGGGGCATGTGGACACCTGCTCGGGCTTCATGCCAATGTGGGATGGACTGGAGCGGGCACTCCAGGAAGACAGGATGGAGGCAGCAACTGCAATGGCTTGCTACTTCCCCATGTCGTTCTGTTTGCTTTGCACTAGTTTTATGACAAACATGTATTTTTACACAAATCTTCCCAAAACACACACGGAACTTGAATTGTTCAAGAAGGTCATAACTATGAGATAAAAAGATGAAATGATGAGATAAGAAAAGCAGCATAACAGCACGGATTGCAGCTAAAACTGAACTCTGAATCCCCGACGTCACTTCCAGTCCACACGTCCAGGAAACATTTCTTGAAAGACTCACCAGCATGAGCCTTATTTCTGTCTTTAATGGCTGATATTCTCTGCTGGCATCTAATAAATTGGGGAACAGAAGTCTAAAGGGGACTATAGGGGTGTTATTTCTTGTCTCGAGGGCTCTAATAATGTCAACAAAGTGTATTTTGAAAGTCATAAACAGGTTTTCTGTGCTCTATGAAAATATTTCATCTATTAATATTGAATCCTACTTTGTGGAAATTCACTTGTCACAGCCGGGTCTGGAACCAATTAACCGCGATAAACGAGGGATTACTGTGCTGTATGATTTTAGTACATTTTATTATACCATGATTATATAATTCATCTTCAGTATATTTGGGGTCTTGTTCACGAGTGAGGGAAGGTTGGAGCGCGAGGTCGACAGACGGTAATGCGGTCGCTGCACCGGACCGTCGTGGTGAAGAGAGAACTGAGCCGGGAGGCAAAGCTCTCAGTTCACCCCACCATCTATGTTGCCCCCCTCACCTGGAGTCAGGAGCTTTGGTTTGTGAGCCAAAGAACGAGATCGCGCACACAAGCGGCTGAAATGAGGAGGCCGGACTCGCCCTAAGAGATAGAGTGAGGAGCTGCTCCGTCAGGTGACTTGGGCATCTCGTCCGGATGCCTCCCGGGGGCCTCCCTGGTGAGGTGTTCTGGGCATGCCCGGCGGGGGGAAGGCCCCGGGGCAGACCTAGGACACGCTGGGGGGGATCATGTCTCACAGCTGGCCTGGGAACGCCTTGGGGTCCTCCTGGTGGAACTGGAAGAGGTGGCCGGGGACCAGGAAGTCTGGACGTCCCTACTGAGACTGTTGCCCCCGCGACGCGGACCCACCGCATAAACGGAGGAAAATGGAATGGATGATATTTAAAAAAAAATATTGCGATTTTTTTTTTTAGCTGATTGGCCCTACTTTTGAACTCAGGGAACCAAATATGTTTTTTGTGTGCCGATGGTGGCTGCCATTGAACATGTGTTGAATGTGACATATGTCAACTTGTTGTTTTAGAGAAAACTATGACATTTCCTTTCTACGGACGAAACTTCACTTGCTTTAAGCTGTTGAGAACACAAACTATACTTAACTCATTGATTCTGCAGTTGTTTTTTGAAAGACTTTTTTTTTAAACCTCTGAGTATTTTTGAGAACTCTTTTCGAGCTTTTAAAAACACCACCACCTGCCAACAGTCCGCCAAACACCCACAGTTTTGCATCATCACTTCTTCTCTGCGGTGAATCATCATGAAACGTCTCCGACTGCTGCTGGAGGTGGCCGGCGATCGCTGAGCCGAGGCGTCGACGACCGTGTTGACTTTAAAAGGCATCCTATGCATCAGCTATACCCTTTATTAGGAAAAGAACACATCAGTTCATACTTTTGTTCTGCAAGCAGACAGATGGCCAAGCGACGGTTTGATCACATGACATCACCAACCACACATTAAGTACAAGGTTTTTGATCAGAACAATAGTTTCGGTACGCCAACATATGCTCAACCTGCACGCCAGCAGGAACATATTGGAGACTTTGTCACGTCCACCTACACCAGCGTACATACTGGACTCCCACCGAGCTCAGCGCCAGACGTGACGCAGTTATTATACACGAAGAAATGCGGGAATAATACCTGCAGAAATGACCACCCTCAAATGAGGCATTACGGTGCTACTTTTAGGCAAGTGGAAATGTACGGCCGTATATACGACCGCAATATGTGGTACGCCAGCGGACATCCTCTGGATCCATGTACTGTATTCCGGTATTAGCCTACAGTAGATGGATGGACGGATGGATAATATAATAAAAAATAATAAAATAAGCCTTTGTCATTGTGTTTTTGTGTTTTTTTTGCAAAACTATTCAGAGTGCCTAACTTCTTTTCACACTTGTGTGACAAGTAATAGTTTTAAAAAAAGCCTTGCATGAGGCACATTTCATGTTTATTTACACATTAAGCCTTTGTCAATGTGTTTTTGCGGGGTTTTTTTGCTAATATTCAGAGTGCCTAACTTCTTTTTACACTTGTGTGACAAGTAATAGCTAAAAAATAACCTGCATGAGGCACATTTCATATATATTTACATATTTACGTCATATTAAGCCTTTGTTGTTGTGTTTTAGTGTTTTTTTGCAAAACCTTTACGAGTGCCTAACTTCTTTTTACACTTGCGTGACAAGTAATAGCTAAAAAATAGCCTGGATGAGGCACATTTCATGTTTATTTCCATATTTGTGTCATATTAAGCCTTTGTTGTTGTGTTTTAGTGAGGGTTCTTTTGCAAAACTATTAAGAGAGAGATGTTGAAATGTCCTTACAAAGCAGAGATGACCTCACTGTCCACACACACACACACACACACACACACACACACATGAATACACAGAGAGAGAGAGAGAGAGAGACAGAGAGTGGTAGCTGCAGGGTGAGGAAGACTCTGCATGCATCATCAGCGTGTACAGTGCCTGGAGGTGACAGCTCACCACAAGAGCTGCTGTTGGCCTGACAACTGCTCCCTCTCTCCTCCTCATCCTCCCTCTCTCTAGCTTTTCATTTTGTACAAAGTGAAAAATGTAATGGTCTCACACACACACACACACACACACACACACACACACACATATACCACGAGAGAGATGAAAAAGAGGAGCTGCATGGTATCACACACCAGTGGGTGCAGGGGGAAGGGAAGATGCGGAGGTATTTGTCACTGAGACACTGTTGGATTTTTCTTTTTTTTCTCTTTTTGCAAGCGCTGCTCTCTCGTTCTTGTTATCCTCCACAGAAGCACAGGCTGAGCACTGTACTCCGATACTGTACTCGTATGACGGTGCAGCCGCTGGTGTTTGTGGCGTGCAGTGCGTATGAAGACACAGCCACTGAAGCATCACGGGATGTACAGTAGCAGAGATGAGCAAGCAAGAGTACGAGCATGGAGCGTCTCATTCCAGTTCACACAGCAATTCTAATGGGACTCATATTTAGAGTCATGTTTAAACAAAAAAGAATGATACAGTAAGCATGTATTGTAAGTCATTTGTCACTGGCCATCAGCACGTGTGACAAATACAGCGGAATGTGACCAAAATCCGCCTCTAACGTTGCACAGTTCTTTGGCGTTCAAAGCGGTGTTACGGGTGATCATCACGCCTTTTGGCTTTTTCCGGCAACGGACATCCGCAGGAAGTGATGTGAAGTAACTCACTGCTGAACCATTAACAGTGGTTAACTTCTTCTTACACTTGCATGCCGAGTATCAACGTTCGTGATGCACGTTTCACATTTCTTACATACAGTGGTGTGAAAAGGTGTTTGCTCCCTTCCGGATTTCTTCTCAATGACAATTGGTGACCCAAATTGTGGTCAATTTTCAACTCAAACTTCTCAAATCTTACAATTTAACACAACGTGTCTTTACGGCGCGCGCTTCCCTAGCAGATATCTGCAGCTGTGTGTCGGACGGACGCCACGTTAAGTCTCCACTCCATGTCCTTCCTCTCCCACTCCAGCTGGACAGAAACATGGCGTGCAACTCACGGCAGCGCGAGCAAGCAAATAGCGCAGACCACAATTTGAGATGCATTCACAAACATTGGGTCAGTTACATTATTTTTTAAAATTATTTATACATTTTATTTTTCTTAAATGTTTCAGGTCATCCGACAAATTTAAATATTAGTCAATGACAACACAACTGACGCGCGCACGCGCACGCACGCGTGCACACACAGTTTAGTTCCAAATGTGAAGACTGTGAATAGTTCATGGTGTTCTATTTGTAAATTAATTGTTATTTGGATGTAAAACAAGCCTTTTTTGTGTTGTTTACGTTGGTATAGTTGTTTAGATATTTGAACCGTCACAAAAGCAAAAAGATTCTGTCAAAGTAAAAGTTATGCTTGAAATGTATCTTTTCACAAAAAGATTTTAGTTGGGAACTGATATTTTCCTGAAACTTACCTATGTTCTATTGCTGACTAATAAAGAAGGGGAAAAGGTAGAAACATTTTTTCTGATGAAAGAAGAGAGTCCAATCTTTCTTTTGGTGGGTTCCATGTTTATATAGCCATAGAACACAACATTCTGTGTGCCTTGAAAAATCAGTCAAAATGGTCTGAAATGACCTCCACTGAAGGGGTCATCTTATCAAAAATGGCTGGGATTGAATGAGTTAATAGCAGCCAATTTCTTTTTACACCTGCACGTGAAGTGATAACGTTGAAGAGCGACTCACATGAGGTACAGTTCATATTGATTACCATATTTATATCAAATGAAGCCTTTGTCTGTGTGCTTTGGTGTTTTTTGTTTTACTATTAACAGCGGCTGACTTATTTTTACACTTGTAAGAGTGTTAAAATATGACTTCAACAATGACATAAAAACATTATGGATTTGTCAGTACCTTAGGGTAGTTGTGTAAATGTCAAGTTGCCTCTGAAGGCCACGTCTGCACATACGTGGTCAGCAGAGACTTGTGCTGTACCAGTAATAGTCTTAATCACAGTTATAAGTCATCTATAAGCCAAGTCTTAATCACAGTTATGAGTCATCTATAAGTCAACTCTTAATCACACTTTTAAGTCATCTATAAGTCAAGTCTTAATCACACTTATAAGTCATCTATAAGTCAAGTCTTAATCACAGTTATAAGTCATCTATAAGTCAAGTCTTAATCACACTTATAAGTCATCTATAAGTCAAGTCTTAATCACAGTTATAAGTCATCTATAAGTTAAGTCTTAATCACAGTTATAAGTCATCTATAAGTCAAGTCTTAATCACAGTTATGAGTCATCTATAAGTCAACTCTTAATCACACTTTTAAGTCATCCATAAGTCAAGCCGTCATCCACCAATAAAAGCTGCATGTTAAGAAACAAGGTTTTTTCACATCTCTGCTTGATATGACCACAAGCTTGTAAATAAAAACGGTCTGGGGCCGTAATCATGTCCCGTGTCCATGGTTGCCGTACCGTCAACACCAAACGCCCAGTCCCCCATGGCAGGCCCCCAAAATAGGTCCTCTTCTATCTATATTTCACGGACACCTTTTACTTTTTTAAGGCTTCCACTGACGTCTCCATTCACAAAAGCAGCAAGGTGCGCTGGGGGCTGTCGCCATGCCGACGGCATCCACTTCCTCCTCTGGTCTATTTTAAATCTTTTGTAAAGGCGGAATAACTAAAAGGCGGCACTGTCAAGGTTGGCGCGCATTGTCGCCTTTGTGTTGCGGCACATCCTTTTCAAGGAGAATGGCGAGCGACTCGGATGACTGGGATGTGAGACGAAACGATGCTCTACGAGGCTTCTGGCTGCAAGGTGTCTCATCATGCAGGACTCAGGGTTGACGACAGGAAGTAAAAGCACAAAAGTTTGATTTCTTTTTTGTGTGTCTGTATATATGCGTATACAGTACGGTACTCTCAATGCACAATACCTGTCAAAAGTCTAGAGACGCTTTACCATTTAATCCAAGGCCCAAGCGTCTCAAAACTTTTGCTTGTCAATCAAAGTTTTGTGAGTTTCATATTTGCAGTCGCCCGTGCCGAGGAGGTTCTTTCTTCTCCATCTGTGCAACGGCGCGGCTTAATGTTATCGCCCCGTAAAAAGCCTGAGCGAGCTGTGAGCTGTGCGTCTTCCCACCGAGAAAGCCCCCCAAAAGAAGCAAAGTGCAGGTGGAAAATGACACCAATCTCGCGTGAAGGGGTTTGACGCCGACGAGTTTGAGCTTTGAAGGAGTTTAAACATATTCGACTGCCGCATGGAGGGCTTTATTTGCCAGATGGATGCGTGCAGACCTCACGCATTTGCATGAAACTATACCCAAAGGACATCTATCTATTGTATCTCTGTATCACCCGTATCGGCACTTCAAAATCTCTGATCAGAATAAATAGAGCACAAAACATCAACTGTGCAAAAAGTGAGTGATGAAACATGGACATACTTTATACCAGGGGTGTCCAAAGTGCAGCCCCGGGGGCCATTTACATCTTTCTATTTGCCCGAGGCACATTCTAAAAATATAATTTAAGACCAAAAATGTAAAATAAAAAAAACAAAACAGAAAACATGGAAAAATCAGCCGTAGGTTGACAAGAATGAAGTCAATTATTAGGAGACAAAAGCTATAACTTTATGAGAATAACGTTATAATATTATGAGGACAAATAATGTCATTTTAGCAGCATAAAGTTGAAATATTAAAGCAGGTGTGTCCAAAGTGTGGCCCAGGGGCCATTTGCAGCCCACAGCTTGTTTTTTTATTGGCCAGTGGCACATTATAGAAATAAAATTAAACCAAAAAAAACCCCAGCAAAAATTGGAAAAATTGAGCAAAATGTAAAGCAAATAATATGAAAAATATGATAATAATAACATTTGTATTTAAATATATATACATTTATTTTTAGCCTTTTACAAAAATAAAAAATACATCAAAATAACACAGTGCACCCCCCCTCGCTTTTGAAAGTTTGGACACCCCTGGATTCATGAAAAAAAAATTTTTTTTTTAAAGTCGTAATATGACGAGAACCAAACTATCCATCCATATTTTCGATGCCTATGATATTTTTATGCATTTTTTTTATTTTTGTAAAAAGGCTAAAAATAAATTAATATATATTCAAAGACAAATCTTTTTTTATTATCAACATTTATTAGTATCAATCTTTCCGATTTTTCCCATTTTTGCTGTTTATTTTTGGTTTAATTTTATTTCCACAATGTGCCACTGGCCAATAAAAAATACATGCTGGGCACCTGGGCCACATTTTGGACACCCCTACTTTAATATTTCAGCTTTATGCTGCTAAAATGACATTATTTTTGATGTTATTCTCTTAAAAATAAATTTAAAAATAATAAATAATAATACAAACAAAATCTCTTAATAATTGAAGGCATTTATGTATTATTGTAAATACATTTTAAAAAACAACTGTAAAAATGGGAAAAAAGGAGCAAAGAGTGAGGCTGATACTCATGGTGTGTTTTTCCAGCTAAGAAATATGTAGAACTTCTTAGCATATCTACTTGTGTAGCTTTACAAAATATCAAAGTGGCAAAGTTGCATCCTTTCATTTTTCACGATGCGGCCCTCGCTGGACACCCCTGCTGTCGAATAAGAACGTCTCAAGACACGCTTGTCTAAAACTGCAATGCTTTTTCTAGAAGCTGCACACAAGCCACCTGTAATTTATTCTAGAATTAAGACAGTACTATATGTGTGTGCGTGTGTGTGTGTGTGTGTGTGTGTGTGTGTGTGTATGTGTGTGTGTGTGTGGGTGCGCTTGCATAAGAATTGAGTGACAGCGTGTGTTGGACTCAGCTGTTTCCACTTCCTGCTGCTTTTCCAAGCACGAAAATAAATAAATAAAAACGTCTACGTTGCATAAAAGCCTGCATGCGTATTGGACCTCTCACAACAACAACAACAAAAAAAAGCAATCCAAGAGTTTCATAATACGAAAAGTCTGCCTCCCTTCGCTCTTTGACGCAGCGCTATGCTAATCGCTGACGCCTCGCTGTGGCGCGGAAGTGAAAAGAAAGCCTGGAGTGAAGGTGCAGAATGAAAATATTGTGTTTGCCCCGCACATTAATGCCTTGCACACTTTACTCGCAGCCTCCAGTCCCAAGTTGCTGCATGCAAAGTCTGTGCAGAGGCAGCTGCTGGCAGACAGCAAGCGTTAGGAATACCAAGATGGCAGCAGGGGAGGGAGGCGGGGGACAGGCGGCGGGTCATTGATGCCCCCCTCCCACCTTACGCACAAATCCAAAGCCTGAAAAACACACTTTATTTAAAACATAAATACAAACAACACTTTTCTTTTTTTTGCATTTGGCTGCATCTCTTCTCATGTGAGTGACAGGAAGAAAAGCTGTGACTTGCTGGAGCAGAAGTCCTGTTTGTTTAAATCTCTCGACCCCGAATATAAGACGACTACGGGGAAAAAGCTTGTGTGTGCGTCAATATGCTAATATCAAGAGAAAATAAATGCTGTAATTATACCCGTAAAATATATTTACCAAAACCGCAAAGAGGACGGGGCGTTAAAGGGAAGCAGGCAGTAAAAAAAATCATTAATACGCCCATAAAAATGTCTATTTTTCACACACGGCTCGCTCCTCCCCTTTAAACCCTCCTGCAAGGTTGTCGTTGACATTCTCCTCCCATTTCAGCTCAACATTTGCAATAAAAATGATTGTTGTAATTATTAAATAAAACTCCTCTTCTCTTTTGAATTGAATTAAATATTAGTCAATGACAACACAAATGAACATCAAATGCAGTTTTTAAATGAAGCTTTTTATTATTAGGGGAGAACAAAAATCCAAAGCTACATGGCCCTGTGTGAAAAAGTGATTCCCCCCCCCTGTTGAAACATAACTTAACTGAGATGAATTGAATCTATCAGTGAGGAAAAGGTTGTCAAGTGATTTCTAAAGCTTTGGGACTCCAGCCAACCACAGTGAGAGCCGTTATCCACAAATGGCCAAAACATGGAACAGTGGTGAACCCACCAGGAGTGGCTGGACAACCAAAATGACCCCAATGACCCCAAGAGCGACGACTCGTCTGAGAGGTCACAAAAGACCCCACAACAACATCCAAAGAACTGCAGGCCTCACTTGCCTCAGTTAAGGTCAGTGTTCATGACTCCACCATAAGAAAGACACTGGGCAAAAACGGCCTGCATGGCAGAGTTCCAAGATCAAAACCACTGATGAACAAAAAGAACGTTAAAGCTTGTCTCAATTTTGGCAGAAAACATCTTGATGATTCCCTTTGGGGAAATACTCCGTGGTCTGACGAGACAAAAGTTGAACTTTTTGGAAGGTGTGTGTCCCATTACATCTGGCGTAAAAGTAACGCCACATTTCAGAAAAAGAACATCATAGCAACAGTAAAATATGGTGGTGGTAGTGTGATGGTCTGGGCATGTTTTGCTGCTTCAGGACCTGGAAGACTTGCTGTGATGAATGGAAGCATGAATTCTGCTGAAGGAGAATGTCTGACCGTCTGTTGGTGACCTCAAGCTGAAAGCAACTTGGGTTGTGCAGCAGGACAATGATCCAAAACACACCAGCAAGTCCACCTCTGAATGGCTGAAGACTTTGGAGTGGTCTAGTCCAAGTCCTGACCTGAATCCCATTGAGATGCTGTGGCATGACCTTAAAAAGGTGCTTCATGCTGGAAAAGCCTCCAATGTGGCTGAATGACAACAATTGTGTAAAATTCCTCCCCAGCGCTGGAAGAGACTCATTGCAAGTTATCACAAACGCTTGATTGCAGTTGTTGCTGCTAAGGGGGGCCCAACCAGTTATTAGCTTTAGGGGGCAATCACTTTTCCACACAGGGCATGTAGCTTTGGATTGTTTTCTCCCTTAACATTAAAAGGTTTCATTTAAAAAGTGCATAAAGTGTTGAGTTGTGTTGTCATTGACAAATTTTTATATTTGTTTGATTATCTGAAACATTTAAGTGTGACAAATGTGCAAAAAAAAAAAAATTTAGGACGGGAGCAAACACTTTTTCACACCATTGCATATATGACTTCTTAGCTTATTACAAAATAGCAATGTGTGATATCAGTCCTTTAATTTTTCACTTTGTGGCCCTCGCTGGGAAAAGTCTGGGCACCCGTGATGTACAGTAGATGCAGATTAATGTGTCAATGTTTTGTTTTTTTGACTTTAATTATACGTAAATGAACGCTGCGTACAGACATGAGGCTGCGTGCGTGTGCATGAGAGAGGCTTGGCAGGGCAAGTAGATCATACATCATCATACTCATCAATGCACTGCAGAAGGCAAGACTACAATTCCGTACTGACAGTGGCGAAGCTGCCTGAAGACTAATTAATGACCGTCCATATCATGTTCCATAGGGACATGTATGGACGCTAATGCCGCATCAAGCGCTTCAGGACGCCAAGCACCATCCTCACTTCAAGGAATGGAAGGAATCATCATCTCGTGGCAGACGGAACGGGTCCCGGAGGAGCCGCCAGCCCAGCGCAAGTCTTTGTGCGCCAGCTTGCTTCTACACCTGAAGATGATGACTGGCTCCACGAGGCTCTTTGTCTGCTGTCAGCTGTCACTCACAGCGAGGACGAGCTCGTTTGCGCTTTGCCGTTTTCTCACTTAAAGTCCAATACATCGCGCCAGCCCACGGAGGTGAAAGACGCTCATTGTTATGTAACCACCGCATCCACCGTACACGCCGCTTTACATAAACATCTCCTTGCACGTGGATTTTTCACCCTACCCTCAGCCATTGTTTGCTGCTACTTCACTTTTCACATACACGCAGTAACTCCACACTTACGTAATAGATGCCATCACATACAACGCCGTAACATTAGGGAGCAGCATTAGCGAGCATCGATGGGAACCGGGACTTACATTCCCATTCTCCCGGAATCGTTCATTTTTTAAAAATGTCGATCCTTATGTTCAGTGATCCACCGCACCAAGCGGCAGTCAAGGCTGCGTAACGCCAACCAATAAGAAGCCGGACGAACACCCTCAAAGAAGAAGCGGCAGGAAGCGTTTGTGTGCGACGGTGCTGTGCAATGATTCCATGCCTCTTGGTCCTGGCGCCGTTCCGCTGTGCTGTAGTGTTTTTGTGTCATTGTTAAAACATATTGCTGCAGTACTCCTGTTGCAGTCCCCCTCCTTCGAACCGAAGATTCATTTACGAGCTAGCAAGATAGCGATGACACAGGAGACACGGCAGGGCGACACGACGGAGGTTGATTGACAGTTGTCTACAGCCAACCAGGACGCAGAAAGCAATGGGTGGTGCAGACAGACGAGACAGGGAAAAGAGAGACACTCAACTTCCCACAATGCAATTCTTCTTAAAGGGCCAGGCTCGGCCTGTAACAGCATTCCTACAATGTAATAAAAAATAAATTTAAAAAAACACTAAATAAATTCTGCAAATCCGCAAAAGGTGAACCGCGGTAGAGCGAGGGAGCACTGTAAAAAGTTCATATAAGTTAAAAATTCATGGAGACATTCAGACATTTCACCCAAAACCTTTGGTTAGTGCCCTCATTTAAACCATGCAAACTTTTATGACCCTAACTTTGAAAAGAATCGGACTCGTGAATCATTAGGAATCAGAAACAAGGAATCAAAACCGGAATCACAAAAATTTGAACGATGCCCAACCGTAGACAGAAGGACACAAACATTAGCAGCTATGTGATGCTAAAGTGCTAACATAGCGTGACAAAATTTTCACAACCAAAAACCAGGACACTCGGCCTGGCAATGTTTTCAAAATACATTTCAAGTATTCCTTCTCTGTATGGATAGAAAATTGTTATATAGTCATCCAGAGATGCAACAATTAATCCACGTACGATTTTTTTAAACATTATTAAAGCCTTTCAGACCCTATAGTCACCTTTACACTCCTATTACCCAATATAGTAGACATAATAAGAGAAAATTAGAGATTAGACATACATAAACATAGCAAACCTGTTTAT
Source organism: Dunckerocampus dactyliophorus (assembly GCF_027744805.1). Lineage (NCBI taxonomy): Eukaryota > Metazoa > Chordata > Actinopteri > Syngnathiformes > Syngnathidae > Dunckerocampus > Dunckerocampus dactyliophorus. Next base: position 2,293,309 of record NC_072825.1, read on the forward strand.
GACCTTCTAAATACAGTTTTTAACATTATTAGAGCCCTCTATGTCACGCTTCGCAGGACAGGAGCGTGTACTTCCTGTCCTGCGCCATTATTCTGGCAAGCGATGCTTCCGGGGTGGTGGAAGGAACTGCCACTCCACGCTTGGTGGCCGCACAGCTGCGGTCAATTCTAATCACTGACAGTTAAAAGACCAGCGCCGTCGTATGCGCCGCGCTGGTTCATTGTTGTTGTCATTTCCATCGTTGATTTTTCCGTGCTGTCACCTACCTGTGTATAGTTGATATTATTTTTCCCACAGAGTTTTTCCTCTGTCACTTTTAGTTTGTTCCTGTCCTGTGCAATAAAATTACTTTTATTTTTGCACTTTGCCGCCTTCTCTCTTCACCCTGGGGGTCAACCTGCCGACAGCTTCAACGTATCGTGACACTCTAGACATGAAGTAACACCCCTATAGTCACATTTACTCTCCTATTACCCAATATAGTAGGCATAATAACAAAAAATAAGACATACTGTATAAGGTATTGGAAACCTGTTTACGACCTTTTGCATACCTTTTTTAAAATTATTAGAGCCCTGTAAACATGAAATTGCCCAATATAGTGGACATATTAAGAGAAAAATAAGACATAAATAAGATGCGTACTCGGGTGTGTTACGATGAATGTGTTCCAGTGGCATGGACAGGAAGTGTCGTCGGGGGATCAGCGTTGAGTTTTGGCTTTGCATGGGTTACAGCTGCAACAGCATCCTGTGTTAGCGATTATTGTGCCTGTTGAGAGATCATTCAAACCTGCAATAAAAGTTGTTCTGGAAATCCAGTCTGGTGCTTGTGTGTCTCACCCAACATGACGGTAACATTACTGACACCTAGTGACCAGTGTACAATACTCCATTTGTCACAAAGTCTTTGAATGCGCCTCCTGAATGCCTTATATTTGTATTCTACTTCAATTAGACATTTTTATGCTTGAAAATGCTTCATTTAGGCAAAAATCACGTAACATTTGCTTAAAAATGCATTTTGTTTTACTAATAACAGGCCGTATTCAACCAAAAGTCCGACCTGGCATGTATGCACGCGGGTGAAGTTCTGGTCCTGATTTCAGGAGGGCTCTTAGCTTGGTGCCCATCAAAAAGACTATTTGTACTCATTTGGAGCTCCACAGGCAAAGACAGCCAGATGATTCAGCACATCCTCCCAAACACGAGCCTGAGTCCCATGGGGAGCAGCTTTGACTTGTCCTGGTCAGCAGTGCACAGCAACGTAGCTCCTGTGCAACACTTGCACCACCTTCATTAGCCGTTCTCATCAAGATCCGATAACTATCACCACAACCGACTGGAGAGTCGTTGCTTCTTCTTTTTTTTTTTTTTTTTGCTCATCATTGAGCACTTAAAGATGTTTGAAAACGTCTCCGCCTGCGCCAACATCCAGTTCTGTTTTACTGACTCCTGCGTGAGAATGAAAGAACATTTACAGCCTCATCACGCCTCTTTAAGACCACTGAAGCCTGAAGGGTCACTTAGGTCGGGCTGGAGGGTCGTTCAGGAGTTTAGCGGCTTTATGGTCGGCGCTACGCCACGGCTCACCAGCAATGTTTAAAGCAAAATGTTTCCATGTCACAATGAAGCAGCAGACAGGAAGTGGGGACGGATGGTGTGGGGCTTAAGGCAGGGGTTCTCAACTGGTCTCGGCCTGGGACCCACATTTTCCAATTTAGTCGAGACCCACTTTTATTGAAGCCATTTTTATTCTTATATTTTACACTTTTACTCAAGTCATTTTATGTTTTAATTTTTTTTTTTTTTACATTTTTTTAAATTAAAATTTTTTTTATTTTTATTATTATTTTTTACACTTTTATTGAAGTCATTTTTATTTTTATCTATTTGTAATAATTGATTACACTTTTATTTAAGTCACTTACTTTTTGATATATTTGTAATGATTTTTTTTTACAATTTTGTTAAAATCATTTTATTTATTTTTTTACACTTTTTTTTATTGAAATCGTTTTTATTTGTATTATTATTTTTTACACTTTTATTGAAGTCATTTTTATTTCTATTATCAATTTTTACACATTTATTGAAGTCATTTTTATTTTTATCTATTCATTACATTCTATTTATTACACTTTTATTTCAGTCACTTACTTTTTGATATATTTGTAATTTTTTAAAGCACTTTTTTAATTGAAATAATTTACATTTTTATTATCAATTTTTACACTTTTATTGAAGTCCTTTTCATATTTTATTATTTTTTACACTTTTATTGAAGCCATTTTTATTTTGATCTATTTGTGATAATTTATTACACTTTTATTTAAGCCACTTACTTTTGTATATATTTGTAATTTTGTTTTACACTTTTATTTAAGTCATTTAAATTTTTACACTATTTAAGTCATTTAATTTAAAAAATATATTTTTTCTTATGACTATAGGGTTGTTATTTCATGTCCAGAGGCCTCTAATAAAGGTAAAACATCGTATTTAGAAGGTCGTAAAACAGAATTTCTATGCTTTAACTACAAAAATATTCTATTTGTAAACAAGCAATCCTATTTTGTGGATATTCACTGATGACGGTCGGGTCTGGAACCACCACTAACCACTAACCACTAACCACTAACCACTAACCACTAACCACTAACTACTGGAACTAACCACCATAAACAAGAGATTACTGTATAGATTTATTTGTAGTTAGAAGTTAGTAGTAAGTTATGCGGGGGCCATCATCCTTTTGCCTTCAGCAGAGATGACTCGTCAAAAGGAAAGTCCAACATGTCCTCCAAGGAGTTTGGAGTAAATAAGTAAATATTGAAATACTGAAATACTGAAATGTTTGCATACATTAAGAATGCAACAAACATGCCTGGAACGCAGCGTGTACCAAAACAGTGAAGGTCAAAGACGGCTTCACCGTGACGGTTTAAAGTGAAAGTGATGAGAAAGAAAAAGTGAAGAATAACTAACCAAGACGAAAAACAAAAACACACACCGTCAGATTGCTGCCGAGCCGTTCAGATAACACAGAAAACCAGACAAAGTCAATTTACAATCACGCAAACACAAGCATTAAAAGGCCAAATTCATTAAAGCGATATTGCACTATTGAATTTCACAGAGGTTAACGAGACACACAGACAATCATTCTTTCTTTTGGTAAACATTTCATTTCAACATCACTTTCAACAGAAGATGGAGAATCCAACGTGAACGAGACATAAATATTTGTATTGATTTTTGTCTGTCCGCAATTAGCTGCTGCCTGACACGACTAAATGGAAGGACAGACAGACGGTACCACACCTCTCTGCAAGCATTTCACTGCATCTTCAGACAATACTACAGAGCGGCTGCCACGTTGTTGCCCTGAAGCTGACCCTCAGCGGGCTGCCTGCAAAAGCACATACAGTGGTGTGAAAAAGTGTTTGACTCCTTCCCGACTTCTTATGTTTTTGCACGTTAGTCACACTTAAATGTTTCAGATCATCCAACAAATGTAAATATTAGTCAATGACAACACAACTGAACACAAAATGCTGTTTTTAAATGACACTTTTTATTATGAAGGGAGAAAACAATCCAAAGCTACATGTCCCTGTGTGGAAAAGTGATTGCCCCCTAAAGCTAATAAGTGGTTGGGCCCCCCCTTAGCAGCAACAACTGCAATCAAGCGTTTGTGATAACTTGCAATGAGTCTCTTACAGGAATTTTGCTCTTTTGTTGTCATTCAGCCACATTGGAGGCTTTTTACAGCATGAAGCACCTTTTTAAGGTCATGCCACAGCATCTCAATAGGATTCAGGTCAGGACTTGGACTAGACCACTCCAAAGTCTTCAGCCATTCAGAGGTGGACTTGCTGGTGTGTTTTGGATCATTGTCCTTCTGCACAACCCAAGTTGCTTTCAGCTTCATGCTTCCATTTATCACAGCAAGTCTTCCAGGTCCTGAAGCAGCAAAACAGCCCCAGACCATCACACTACCACCACCACATTTTACTGTTGGTATGATGTGCTTTTTCTGAAATGCGGCATTACTTTTACGCCAGATGTAATGGGACACGCGCCTTCCAAAAAGTGAAATGTTTGTCTCATCAGACCACAGAGTATTTTCCCAAAGGTCTTGGAAATCATGAAGATGCTTTCTGGCAAAATGGAGACGAGCCTTAACGTTCTTTTTGTTCAGCAGTGGTTTTGGTCTTGGAACTCTGCCATGCAGGTCGTTTTTGCCCAGTGCCTTTCTTATGGCGGAGTCATGAACACTGACCTTAACTGAGGCAAGTGAGGCCTGCAGTTTTTTGGATGTTGTTGTGGGGTCTTTTGTGACCTCTCGGACGAGTCGTCGCCGCACTCTTGGGGTCATTTTGGTTGGCCGGCCACTCCTGGGAAGGTTCACCACTGTTCCATGTTTTTGCCATTTGTGGATAATGGCTCTCACGGTGGTTGGCTGGAGTCCCAAAGCTTTAGAAATGACTTCATAACCTTTTCCACACTGATAGATGTCAATTCATCTCAGTTATGTTTCACTTTTTCACACAGGGTCATGCTTTGGATTGTTTTCTCCCTTCATAATAAAAAGTTTCATTTAAAACCTGCATTTTGTGTTCAGTTGTGTTGTCATTAACTAATATTTACATTTATTTCATGATCTGAAACATTTGCGTGTGACAAACATGCAAAAAAATAAGAACTCAGGAAGGGGGCAAACACTTTTTCACACCACTCTATATAAAATATTTTTTTAAGTAATACTAAAATAACAAGTGTCTTTTTGGCGTGCGTTATTTCTAGGCTTTCGTGGGCCACATGCAACGATATGGCGGGTCGAATCTTGCAGCTTGACTACAGTTCGACACCTGTGCTGTAGACCAGTGGTTGTCAACCGGTGGATCGGGAGCAAAAAGTGGGCTGTGGAGCCGTTTTCAGTGGGTCGCGGGTCTTTGGCAAAAAAAAATACTACTAATAATGTAATGACCCAATGTCTGTGAATGCATCTCAAATTGTTGTCTGCGCTATTTGCTTGCTACGCCGCCGTGAGTTGCATGCCATGTTTCTGGGCGACTGTCAAACTCGAGTGGGAGAGGAAGGACGTCGAGTGGAGACTTAATGTGGCGTCCGTCCGGCACACAGCTGCAGATATCTGCTAGAGAAGAGCGCGCCATAAAGACACGTTGTGTTAAATGTAAGATATGAGAAGTTTGAGTTGAAAAACTCGCACAATTTGGCTCACTGATTGTCAGTGAGGGGTGGTGGTGGGTCCCGCAGCCAAACCAGTTGAGAACCACAGCTATAGACAGAGTATGCTTTAGAGTAGTCAGTGTACAGCTTGTATAGCAGCATAGCTGTGGTAGCCACTGAAAATGAGTCAACACACGACATTATTGTGTAAACATCAGGTAGTGTGCACGAGTGCCGCCGGCACTGGGTGAGCTGCTGTTCATTGAGGGGAAAGATGATTTCCAACATGCCCAACTGAAATGTGAGGGCCGTACCGACGTTCGTGTTTACAACAGCGATATGACACGACCAGGCCGTGTCAGCACATGTCAAGACGTCAGGTCAGAGGTGGAACAAACACCCGTATGGACGCTAACTCGGGAATAGAAATACAGTCCAGTCAGCACCAATGGTTGGGAGCAGTCGGAATTTTTGAAAAAAAGGGTGGACAAGGCGGACTTAAAAAAAAAAAAAAAGCAGTAGAGGAGGGAGGAAGAAGTATATTTGGGAGACAGAGAGTGAGAGTACAGTAGTAGAGTACAGCCAAGGACACAGTGAGATATAAATAGCAGAGAAGCAACACAAAGCATCACCATCAACGCAAAGCAGGACCATTCATGTGAAACAGTCCAATAGTAGGTCGCTGCTGCTGCGATGGCGAGGTTTTCATCCCCGATGCAACGCAGACGTCTTCTGTGACCGTGCAAGTGACAGCCGGCTCAAAAGCGTGCAAAGCAGCGCATCCTCCTCGCTACCTTGTTGCTAGGCAACCGTCCTGCTAATGCTACCACGAGCTAAACTAACCTGAAGTCATGCAGGTGAGGAAGAAGAGGAGAGAGAGATACTGTAAGGGTGTCGGCTATAGATATCGCACATCGGTCCGATATCAGCAAAAAAAAAAAAACCAAAAACGCGTACCTGATTATATCGGCCTGCATCTGAAATGTATATATTCAAAATTCCATTCCAGACTCCGCCTCCAGGGGCGCCCTTCCACAACAAAGGCTCTAAACTAAGGTGCCAGCATGCACGTCATGCGTGTTCACAACAGTGATATCACGTGACCAGGCCTTGCGCCTGTTGTTCTCGGTTGGCGTAACATCACCCGATCATTACACGCTGCACATGATTACATTCCCTTAGCGTTTTCCTGTGTATTCAACCAGAAGAGAGTGCATTTGGAATACAGGAAGTGAACAAATGTATTGCAATTGATGGAAAACGGATGGGGGGGGGTAGGATTAAATAAGCTATGCTTCCTCCTGCTCCTTTTGGACATGCGGAACTGTGAATATGTAATATGTGATGTATTCCACTGTAACTTGTGTGCATGTTCAAGTAAATTAAGCTATTACCATTATCATTATCATTGCCATGACTATTATCTATCCCGCTGACATTTCCGTGACACGGCGTGGCGAGTATCAAAGAATTGACTCTCCACGATGACATTTGCTTTTTAACTCTTGGGAACGCTTATTCCAAAACGAAGAAGCTCAACCTCAACGTGGGGTGCTCTCAGTGTTCCTCAGTTTTACAGTGGCAAGCTTCTTTTTACACTTGTACGGTCGTTAAAAGTACGAGAAAGTGTTTGGGCATCTTAACGCTTTAATAATGAGATTAACTTCTTTTTACACTTGAATGACAGTTAAAATGTCACTAAATATCACCCGGAATTGCACGCAACTCCGCCGTTCTGATCTCTCTAAGGAGATTCAATCATCATCCCTGTCCTGCTCACAGCCGCTAGGGGGCACACTTGCAACATCCCCGCGGGTTGCTGTGGTTTGCAAACCAACGACTTTCTGCTCTTAACATTCACATTCATGAGCGCTGTCTCGCTTTTTTCTTTCGGGAGAAATGAGAATGTCGTGTCTGCTCACCCATCTCGGGATGGTGCCTCCCCTCAACAGGAACGCTGACCGTCCGCCGCAGCAGCTTGTTCCTGTGAGACTCTGAGCGCCTCTCGCGCATCAGCAGAGGATGTACCTGCATGGAGACAGAGAAAGAATGCACAAGGTGAATACGTCCAACAACACACTGGCACTACGCACTACTGCACATACTAATAGGTCAGAACAGGAAGGCTTTATTGAGGTCAGGTATGCAACAAAATAAGGGGTGCTTCGATGGTTAGTGCATAAAATATCAATACATTTTTTAAAATTGTTATTATTGTTATTAGCAAATATATTTGTATTGCTTAAAAAAATAAAATCGTATGAATAAAATGTCATCAATAAGTAACAGTACTTAAAATACAGTTAATATTAAATAAAAATAAATGACTTGGTCAGTGAATCTTATATGAAAAATAAATAATTTTCTTTATTATTTTTAAATGTGTTTTTTTGTAGTACTTAAATAAAACAGCTGCAATTAGCAATAGTGTAGTATCGTGTATAAAATGTAGATTAAAAAGTAAATACACGAGGTCCCCAACTTACGAACACCTGACTAGCGAACACTCGCGGATACGAACACAAGCCGACTGGTCTATATTTTATTTTATTTTGCCTTGTAGTCGCTCAATCAGTATTTCTACTGCTACTGGACATGCTTGACCAGTAGAGGGCACTGTGACACTGCTAATGTAGCCTTAGAGCTAATGAGACCAATAGAGGAAGAGTTAGACTGGGGAGATACAGTGTAAAGCTAAATGGAAAGCTAAATGATACAACCCGGACAGAACGTGTGATTAAAGTTTATGAAGAGTTAATAGGCCTGCTTAATTCTACACCACCCACAGAACACTACCTCTTTTAGAAGAGTCTAACCACCACCACCATTTGTCCTTTTTTTCAATAACTCCTCCTCCAACTCCTCCACGACGACGCATGCTCGACCACTCCTCTTCAAAGGTAAATAACATTTATCATTACGTATTATTATATCACTTTTATTATTGTTTTTTTCATTAATTATCCTGGTTTAATATTACTACTGCATCCAAACTCATATTTACATACATACACATATACTGTATATGTATACACGTACATGTAGTACCGATATCATTGCTAATATTAACTTTTGTTGGACTTACAAACAAATCGACTTGTGAACAGTCGTCTGGAACCAATTGTGTTCGTTGGTTGGGGACTTAGTGTACTAAAAACGTCATGCAGATAATCTTATTATTTATTATTATTATTTAACTATTGTTGTACGTCAAAAAAAAGCAATAATAACAATAAAAAAAGGGTTTTCACAATTTCTATTATAAAAAAATATACTTGAGTTGTCTGAAAATGATAAACCTGTTTCATTTCAATGATAAAGCCGTTAACGTACTACACTGCTAAAGGGGATGTCATACAACTTCATGTTCTTCAAAAAGTCTGTTTTTGTTGAAATGAAGGTGATTTTATCGTTCCTTTTTTCACATCATACAGCCAGTAGCAGGGTTGCAGCCATTCTGGGTCCCATGAAAAAATGCCACCTTCCCCTTTATACGGCACCCCCATCCAATGGCACTCATTACAAATACATTGAAAAATGTCAAATTAGCCATGTGATCGGTATGGTCCGATTTCACTCCTGTGTGATCGGTATCCGAATCGGCGGCATAAAACCCTGATCGTAGCGTCCCTAATGTTAAGATTTGGTAGCGATAAAAGCTAAAAGGCAAAAGAAAACGTTAATAAAACACATCAAAGCGCTGACATATTTAGATGGAATTGGCTAGAATGAACCAAATGTCATCCTTCCCTTGTTTCGTCCCCTTGGCAACATCAATCCCGACAGGCCGGGATTGATTTTGTGTTGTTATACCGCTTTACTTCTCGTTGTCAGGCTGACACACGCAGCGTCGGCACATAAAAGAAGAAAAAACACACACACACACAAGAGAGCAGCTGCCAGACGGTGGCGCTAACTGCAGGGAGCAGCAGCGACAGCGCAGCCTCAGGACGTTTGACGGGAAAAAATAGCAAAGGACGAGAGCGGGTCACACTGAACCATATGTCCCAGAAGACAAACAGTGTGTGTGTGTTTGTGTACAAAATAAAATAGTGTTTGGCTGCTGCAGTGTGTGTGGACAACAAGGCACTTCAACAATTCCTGCACATAAGGCAACACACACACACACACACACACACACACACACACACACACACACACACATTGCCAGCAATAACCGACAGGTGGAAGGTGCTACTGCATCCTGCCTGGTCTCGAACCCGCGTCCACAGATCCCCTGCTAAATGAGAGCTGAGCAGCACAGGGCAACGAGCTGTCAGTGGGAGTTGATGAAGCAATTACGCTCCGCAGACGCAAAATCCATGCATTCTTTATGAGTCTGCACTTCTGGACCCCTAAACACACGACGGACGCGAGCATCGGGTCAGCTGCTGCAAGAAATGCAGCGAGAACGGCGCCCAGCCTTCTTGAAAAACAACCCACAGAAGGTTGGACGGGGTCTGTCCATCTGTGAGGTCAGAAGACACAGTGCTGGACCCCCCCAAAATGCTCCGAAATATCTTGATGAACAAGAGAAAAGTCAAATAAATCTAAAAATCCAAACTCCGTAAATGCTCCAATTAAGGCCTCCATTCAACGAACCACTCCATGGTGGGCATGATCCACAAAGGCAAGAGGTAAAAAACATCAACAGCTGTGGCTGTAGGCGACATCCTGATGTAGTTTTTAAAATTGTCTTATTTGAACTTTTTTTTGGCCAGTATGGATGTGAAATGGGTCTTAAACTGGATTCATTGTGGTCTTCAAAAGGTTTTGCTGCCATCTTGTGGCGTGCTGTAGCATCCTCAAAAATCCAAACGTTTTAAAGCGAGACTGAAGTTTACGTGTTGGTCTGAAATAAAGGTGACCTTTTACATGTTCAACACCTTGCAAATATTTTTAAAGACATTTCATGAGATTTTTAAGAGCGTTTTACACATTTTAAGACCTTAAATTCATATTGTTGGATTTTAGACTTTGTGAGACCCCACGGATACCTAGCTCTGCATGCGCTTTAAAAGGTTGCTGCTGAGCTGTTGGTGTGAAAGTCGCGCTCGAACAATAAACGCATCAGCGCTGTTAATGCTGACTTAGAAGTGTGCTCATTACCGCTATTACAACATTGGTTTTGTTGTGGGCGTCTTGTGCAATTAATAAACGACCATATTTTGAAGCGTTTATGAATGTCTTCCCGGGAAGAGATTATTTCACATGTTTTTATAAACCCGAACACCTGATCCCAACAACGTACATGTACGGCTTTGACACTTTTTTGCGCAAGAGGCAAAAAGAGGTGATGACGCAAATGCACTAACATTTCAAAGCACTTTTAAGCCGTTAAAAAGAGTTCGGCAGGCATCATTTCAATGGCAGGAAGGAGGAAGTGAGAGAGCGTTGAGGCGTGCAAAAGGTTACACATTGTCGGGAAATGTTAACGCACGCACACACGCGCACACACACACACACACACACACACACACACACACGCATGCACACTCGTAGGTCAGTTCCAAATGTGAAAACTGTAAATAGTTCATGGTGTTATATTTGGAAATAAATTGCTATTTTGATGTAAAACAAGCCTTTTTGTGTTGTTTATGTTGTGTTGTAGTTGTTTAGACATTTGAGCCGTCACAAAGGCATAAAATATTTGTGTCAAAGTGAAAGTTATGCTTGAAATGCATCTTTTCACAAAAAGTTGTTTTTCTCCCTCTTTTGTTTTAGTTGGGAACTGATATTTTCCTGAAACTTACCTACAGTATGTTCCACTGCTGATTACTAACAAACGGAAAAGGTAGAAACAAACTTGTTTTTTCTGATGAAATCTTTCTTTCGGTAGGTTCCATGGTGATATAGCCATAGAACACAATATTCTGCGCGCCTTGAAAGAGCAGTCCAAAATGGCTGCTACCGAAGGGTTTTTTGATTTTGTTATGATGTTACATGTAATGTAATGTAATGTAATGTAATGTAATGTAATGTAATGCAATGTAAAATGATTTAATTTCCTGTCCAGCCAACAGGGCAAATAGTATTGTTGATCCAGATGTCCTTTCATGCTAAACTAAACACTTTTAAAATGGGAACAAATCAGGCCAGCATCCCGGAAGTGATTCCAACACGAGATAAAAGACGGCTAAACGGATCCAAACTGCTTCACTTGAGTAAAGCAGGTCCACCGCCCCCCCCCTGCAAGATGAACACAGGAAGAATCAGCAGAGAGTGTCAGTGCACTCTGTTGGACTAATTGAATTTGCTTTAGTGGCAATGAGTAACAGTAAACCTGAATTAACTTCACATTTCTCCAGCTCGCCATTGATCAGCCACGCTAATAAAGTCACAGTTGCATCGTGAAGGCTTTACGAGCACGCCGGTGCTTTATGCCATTTCTAAATATACACAGAGTGCTTTCCTTTACACCCGCTGAGGACACAATGCTAGGAATAATGGGACTTTTTTTTAGCTGTTGCCATGGAGCCCGGATGAGGAAAACTGTGATGTTAATCCACTCTGGGATTGATTGGTCGGCCCTGAAATCCACGCTAAATGAGAGCAGCACAAGGCGACGGGCTAAAAACCCGAGTTGTCAGCTGGCTGTCCAGTGCAGCTGTTAAGGTGCCAGGGAGTGAGGTTTGACACACCAGCTGGCATGCTCATATTCTTCTCAAATAAGATGACGCCTGGTCTTCTTTCAGCCCACTTGGACGGCGCCAAAAACAAGAATTTTCCGCAAGCACATCTGCCAGGCCCACTTACTGTGCCAGCCGCATCCCCCCCCACCCCTCACCTGCCGCGGCGGTGTCCGCTGCAATTCATCACCGCCAACGTGACTCATGGAGCACACCCAGAGTTCCTCGCTAGCCAACCTTGACACGGCGGCCCACCAACAGGCGACCAACCGCTGCTGCCACTGAAGGCGAAACACCTGCAAGCTCATTTTACGCCGCAGGAGACGGAATATGATGTGCACGGAACACGACGGGGCACGGGTGACAGAGTCTGCAGGAAGCTGGCCGGCCAGCCGGCATGAAAGACGATGCGGGGGTGCCAAAAAATAAGGTAAAGAAATAATAATGGATGATGAACGTCAACATGAATAAGTGGAGGCTAACCAGAGTTGACTTATCAGGTTATTTTATTCATGCACTCACTAGCAACTTCATCAGCTGACAGGGTCAACAAAAACTTCATATGATTATTATTATTGTTACTGACGCAGCAAAAATGCAATATATGACAGAGTAAGGGCGCGGGGGGCCATTTGTGCCCCGTGGCTGTTTTTTTAATTTTTAATAAAAAATATATAATTAACAAGATAACAATCAAACAAAAAAAACACAAAGAAAAATGAAAAAAATCAGCAGTAATTTTGAAAGAATAAGTCAAAGTATGAAGAGAAAAAAGAGGTTGCAAAAGTTTGAGTTTTACGAGAACGACGTCGTAATATTATGCGGAAGAATAACAACATTTTCGTGGCATAATGTTTAAATATTAAAGAAAAAAGTCGTGACATTTTTGAAGTCATAATGTTATGAGCAACAAACAAAAGAATGAATAAAGTTGCGGAATGTTACGAGAATAAAGTCAAAATATTCTGAGAATAGAGACATCATTACGGGAAGAACATTTACAAAAACAAAGTTCAAATAACAGAAATGGAAAAATCAGCAGTAATTTTAGTCAAAATATTAAAGAAAAATAACTATTTTTTATTTTTTTAAAGGTGTAATATGAGAAACAAATAAAACAAAACAAAGTTGTCATTTTTTGAAAATGAAGTTGTGGAAAAAGTTATAATATGATGGGAATAAAGTCTAAATATGATGGGAATAAAGTCATAATATGATGGGAATAAAGTCTAAATATGATGGGAATAAAGTCTAAATATGATGGGAATAAAGTCATAATATGATGGGAATAAAGTCATAATATGATGGGAATAAAGTCTAAATATGATGGGAATAAAGTCTAAATATGATGGGAATAAAGTCATAATATGATGGGAATAAAGTCTCAATACGATGGGAATAAAGTCTAAATATGATGGGAATAAAGTCTAAATATGATGGGAATAAAGTCATAATATGATGGGAATAAAGTCATAATATGATGGGAATAAAGTCTAAATACGATGGGAATAAAGTCTAAATATGATGGGAATAAAGTCTAAATACGATGGGAATAAAGTCTAAATATGATGGGAATAAAGTCATAATATGATGGGAATAAAGTCTAAATATGATGGGAATAAAGTCTAAATATGATGGGAATAAAGTCATAATATGATGGGAATAAAGTCTAAATATGATGGGAATAAAGTCATAATATGATGGGAATAAAGTCTAAATATGATGGGAATAAAGTCTAAATATGATGGGAATAAAGTCATAATATGATGGGAATAAAGTCTAAATACGATGGGAATAAAGTCATAATATGATGGGAATAAAGTCATAATATGATGGGAATAAAGTCTAAATACGATGGGAATAAAGTCATAATATGATGGGAATAAAGTCTAAATACGATGGGAATAAAGTCATAATATGATGGGAATAAAGTCTAAATATGATGGGAATAAAGTCTAATTACAATGGGAATAAAGTCTAAATATGATGGGAATAAAGTCTAAATATGATGGGAATAAAGTCTAAATATGATGGGAATAAAGTCATAATATGATGGGAATAAAGTCTAAATATGATGGGAATAAAGTCTAAATATGATGGGAATAAAGTCTAAATATGATGGGAATAAAGTCTAAATATGATGGGAATAAAGTCTAAATATGATGGGAATAAAGTCATAATATGATGGGAATAAAGTCTAAATATGATGGGAATAAAGTCATAATATGATGGGAATAAAGTCTAAATATGATGGGAATAAAGTCTAAATATGATGGGAATAAAGTCATAATATGATGGGAATAAAGTCTAAATACGATGGGAATAAAGTCATAATATGATGGGAATAAAGTCATAATATGATGGGAATAAAGTCTAAATACGATGGGAATAAAGTCATAATATGATGGGAATAAAGTCTAAATACGATGGGAATAAAGTCATAATATGATGGGAATAAAGTCTAAATATGATGGGAATAAAGTCTAATTACAATGGGAATAAAGTCTAAATATGATGGGAATAAAGTCTAAATATGATGGGAATAAAGTCTAAATATGATGGGAATAAAGTCATAATATGATGGGAATAAAGTCTAAATATGATGGGAATAAAGTCTAAATATGATGGGAATAAAGTCTAAATATGATGGGAATAAAGTCTAAATATGATGGGAATAAAGTCTAAATATGATGGGAATAAAGTCTAAATACGATGGGAATAAAGTCTAAATACGATGGGAATAAAGTCTAAATACGATGGGAATAAAGTCTAAATATGATGGGAATAAAGTCATAATATTCCAAAAATAAATGCATAACGACCACGGAATGGCTGCTGCTCGATCACCCGAGGCCACCGACCCACCACGCTCTCCACCCTCTGCACTCTGCATAGAAAGAGAAAGTGGGATGTTGAGGACGCCATCATCTTCTTGCTCCACCGATCTCTCGCTCACCTGGACAGAGGCAGCGGTGCTGTGAGGATTACATTTTTGGACTTCTACAGCGCCTTTAACGCCATCCAGCCTCAGCTCCTCAGGGACAAACCGACAAGGATGGGAGTAGGATCACACCTGGTGGCATGGATCACAGACTAGCAGACCTCAGTAAGTGCAGGTCCGACACTGACCGGCAGCATGCGAGCACCACAGGGAACTGTGCTCTCTCCTGTTGACTCTGCACACGTACGACTTCCAGTACAACTCTGAGCTCTGCCGTGTACAGTGTCCTTCAACGTATGCAAGAAGCTGCTACAGATCTACCAGACCTCGGTAGCTAGCGCCCTCCTGTATGCAGTAGTGTGCAGGGGGAGCAGCCTCAAGAAGAAGGACACAGATCACGTCTGCGGCACATGCATGGATCGATTGGTTTGAAGTGTAAACGCCACGCCTGACGGACGCAGGCACCCGTGACGATGACTTGCAGCAGGCAGCTTTGAAATCCAACCTGTCTTTGTCCGACTTTTAGCATGTCGGCCCAATCAAACGTGGAAAAAAGGGGACAGAGGACAAACGAGGAGGTCGGCGACACAGCGGGGAGGAGTGAGGAGGAAGAGGGAGGGGATGGCATGGATGCAAAGGAGGTTGTTTTGGCCTGGCAGGTGGACTTGAGTGATGCTGCAGGCGGGCTGGCCCGTATGTCAGCACAGCTTGCTGAGGCCCAGCTGTGGAAAGATGGTGGGACACAGGAAAGTGTGCGAGTGACACAAGAAAAACCTTGTAGGATGGAGAAAACAATCCATTGTGTCCTCATGGGGTGGAAATAAAGCACTGCTGGCTGACCGGGACACACAAGCACTTTAGCATCACATAGCTATGCTAGCGTCTAGGGTTGGGTAATAATATCGCTATAAAGTCTTCCAAAGGTAAGAAATGGCTTATATCGGTATAAATGATAAACGGAAACAAGCGGAGTTGATGACTGAATTGACGCATTGGCGCCTCACGCGTGCCACAGCATGTAGGACCCCCATGATTTAATCACAGAATTGGGCAAAAAAAACCCAGAATTTACTGTTAAATGCAGAATCTCACGCGACATGCTGTCATGGTGAGGAGAAGGAACACTCGTGTGGGGAAGTATTCACTCGGCGGACCGTTCAATCGTGGCAGAATCATTCCAAACACTAATCCGCATCCTCCCGAGCTAAACAGGTTGAAATGGCGATAAACACCGGCGAAAGTTGGCGGGGTTAGCTTAGTTTAGCATGCTAGTGGGGTTGTGTGTGTGAGATTCAGGCTGGATGAGTATATTTATCACCACGTTGTGTTTTACCGCATTTTTGCATTAATTAACGGAGATTTTATTCACTAACCCATAAAGCACACACGCTATGCTGGTAAAAATAAGTGCAAAAGGAGCAGATGTGGAGCAAGAGACCATCATATGCAAAGTTTGCAAAGCAACGGTGACGGCAAAAGGCAGGAAAACAACAAATTTGCTCTACCATCTCAGGCGCAAACAAAGCGTTGAGTAGGAAGGGCGTGTCATGAAGCGCGAGACAAGGTCAGCGAGCACGTCTACCCTCACCCGGTCAGAAATAGAAAACGTAGACACTAAATGCACTTGCTGTACTGCAGTTTGTCACCAAGAAATCAATAAATGCGCTTTACAATTTGAGACAAGTGTATTTAATCATATGGGTTAAGGTTTGTAGCTTTTTATACAAGCCTCCACTGAATTTAATATATCGTGATACATCCCAAAAATATCTTGATGCATGCTAAAATCCATAAGGCCCAACCCTACAGGTTTGTGTCCTCCTGTCCCACTCCTTGATGTCACTACACTGGATGTGATATACGGCATCCGCTACGTTAGACGAGAGTGGAGTTACAGTGTACGTGTCAAAAGTGGACCAAATACACAACAGCGGGCGTCAACAAATACAGCTCATTAGCATTAAAGCTACACAAATACACGTGCGCAGTGCACAAGGACACACATGCATGGGCACAGCACCAGAGAGGGATAGATAGCCAAAGTGGCCAAAAGCACTGTTTGTCCTTTATTAACGTCCCGTCACAGGGCAGATGCTACACCTCTTTTTGCCCTCGGGTGTGGAACTACACACACTCACTCTAGCGCTTGGAAAACTGCCATTTTACACCACCTGAATGCCCAAATAGGGTGTTATTCTTTCATGTGCTGTGTATTGTTTATCCAGAAGGTCTAATTATAGCCTCAACCTTAGCAAGGACGTTAATTGGAAGCAGGCAATAAATGGAGAGGCTGTTACTTTATATTATCATGTAACGATGATTTGGAGTGCATGAGAAAGTGGAAAGGAAAACGTAGCTGGCTTGGACCACTTCACAGACTTCACAGACACCTGTTCATTGGTTCCAGTCCACTAAATAGGATTCCTTCTTTATCAATGGAATATTTTGGTAGTTAAAGCATTGAAAACCTGCTTACGACCGTCTTCGACTTATTGGTTGTTTTTATATTTTTGGTTAAAAATGTTTCATTCGGGGGCCGCACGGTGGTCTAGTGGTTAGCACGTTGGCCAACACAGGAACAGCCTGGAGATGGGAAGACCTGGGTTGGATTCTCCCCTGGGCATTTCTGTGTGGAGTTTGCGTGTTCTCCCTGTGTGTGGGGGGGTTTTCTCCGGGTTCTCCGGTTTCCTCCCACATTCCAAAAACATGCATGTTAGCTTCAATGGAGACTCTAAATGGTCCATAGGTATGAATGGGAGTGTGAATGCTTGTTTGTCTGGCACACAGCTCATTTTTTTATTGGTATTGGTACATTCCACAAATGAAATGAAACAACAAAAAAAGGGCTTTATAGGTGAAACCTGCGTTGTTAGCTGCCTTGTGCTAGCAGTTTTTCAATATGTCTCATACAAGGATCGTGGACGAGGGGCAAAATTCCCCAAAAAGTGCAGTTTTCCTTGAAGTGAAGAGTTAAGAATGTTAAAAAATGAGATGAAATCACCTTGACGTGCAGTTTAAACTCAGTGGTTAACTTCTTTTTACACTTGCATGACAGTTCAGGATGGTAAAATGTGACGTAAAACTGTCTGCTGGCGTCGGAACAGATGATTTCTATTCCATGGTTGCCCACGGGGAAGTGGAAAGGTTTGAGAACCTGGAGGGTTATTCCGTGCAGACACAAAGCTGTTGGTTAGGAGGTGGGTGGAAGTCATGTGCTTCAGAAAGACTCGGCCCAGCTGGTTTATTATGCGAACTCGGAGATTTGTAGAAGTGCCTCGAAAAAGTTCAAGCAAGTAAGTGGCCCTAAGTGTCCACATCCCGCAGAGTCAGACCTGGCAGAGGACAATTCCTCTCAATAAAAATGATAAATGGAGGAGGGATTGTCGTTAAGGTCGAGGAGAGCATCTCGGTGCGCCGGCTAAGCTGGCAGGAGACAAATTGGCCTTGTTTCCCCGTTCCTGTACCTCCGAGGGATTGGAGAAAAAGTCTACATCCTCCGCAGGGGAAAGAGCCGTATTATCCGAAGATTAAAAGCCATTTAAAGTCTGGTATCCACAGAATGACCTCCTGGGAAAATGATCTCATTTAAATGTAATCGTCACGCTGATACCAAAGGCTTCTTTGCGCTGTGATCACTTTGGGAGTTGAGGTCAGCCATCTTTACCAAAACATTCAACCTCTCTCCTCTCTGCTGACTGCCCACCTCGGTTCTTTACATAATTAATCCCGCCAACACCCACACTGCAGCCACACACACACACGCACACACGCACACACACGCACACGCACGCACACACACGCACACACACGCACACGCACACTTTTGAGCCTCCGAGCACTGAGCTTGTTTGCAGGCCAGTGCACGGCCATCTCATCATCTGTGTGCCAGAGTGGTAATATATGAAAAAAATATAGTATTAAGCCCCCGGTGGGTCCTCTAGCGTGACGATGGAAAGTGATGCTGCAAAAAAAAAAAAAAAGACCCAGATGCTTGACTTGCAGGCGAGGGCACTGGAGTGTGGCAGCAGTGTATGAAGCGCACATTTATGTAATGTCATGTCATGTAATCAGTGGGGAAGATCAGGCAGCCGTCCATGCTGGTCCTCTTCCTCCCCCTACAGGACAAAAGGAGGCATAGCCTCGACAGACCGAAAAGCGATAACATTTCCCTAAAAGTACAGGAAAACATGCACCGACTATCCCATCATGCAGGCGGGACCTTTAAAGGAATACGTGTCCGATCGTGAGAAAAATCCCTCCCCTGTTTGCTCCAGAGAACCTTTTCATGAC
Source organism: Dunckerocampus dactyliophorus (assembly GCF_027744805.1). Taxonomy (NCBI): domain Eukaryota; kingdom Metazoa; phylum Chordata; class Actinopteri; order Syngnathiformes; family Syngnathidae; genus Dunckerocampus; species Dunckerocampus dactyliophorus. The sequence goes on from NC_072825.1 coordinate 2,312,364, forward strand.
CTCATGAAGGAAAAACCTGGTCTCACCTCTGGCCCGCCCCTAGCTTTGTTTAAAAAAAAAAAAAGGCTTCACTACACATCTCAAAATAAAGTCCAGCGCTCTGCTAAATAGCTAAATATCTGTTAGTTAGCCGTCAGCTAACCTTGCATGATGTTGCTATGTAGTGTTAGCACTTTAGCATCACATAGCTATGCTAGTGTTCCTAAGGCAGGGGTGAGCAAACTGCGACCTGCGGGCCACATCAGGCCCGCCAAGCGTCTTAATCCGGCCTAACTTCCTTTTTCCAAACCTTTAACGTGGATGGCGTAGCCGGAGACATGACTTGCGGTGGTATATAACTATATACAACTATATAACTATATGTGGTATATAACTATACCAATATATATGTGGTATATAACTATATACAACTATATAACTATATGTGGTATATAACTATACCAATATATATGTGGTATATAACTATATACAACTATATAACTATATGTGGTATATAACTATACCAATATATATGTGGTATATAACTATATACAACTATATAACTATATGTGGTATATAACTATACCAATATATATGTGGTATATAACTATATACAACTATATAACTATATGTGGTATATAACTATACCAATATATATGTGGTATATAACTATATACAACTATATAACTATATGTGGTATATAACTATACCAATATATATGTGGTATATAACTATATACAACTATATAACTATATGTGGTATATAACTATACCAATATATATGTGGTATATAACTATATACAACTATATAACTATATGTGGTATATAACTATACCAATATATATGTGGTATATAACTATATACAACTACATAACTATATGTGGTATATAACTATACCAATATATATGTGGTATATAACTATATACCACTATATAACTATATGTGGTATATAACTATACCAATATATATGTGGTATATAACTATACCAATATATATGTGGTATATAACTATATACAACTATATAACTATATGTGGTATATAACTATACCAATATATATGTGGTATATAACTATATACCACTATATAACTATATGTGGTATATAACTATACCAATATATATGTGGTATATAACTATACCAATATATATGTGGTATATAACTATACCAATATATATGTGGTATATAACTATATACAACTATATAACTATATGTGGTATATAACTATACCAACATTGTTTTACATGCAAGTAACAATTTCTTTGCAAATATAACACCATGAGCCATTTACAATTTTCACATTTGGACCTAAACTGTGCATCCATGAAAGCTTCCCTACAATGTGTAACCTTCTGCGTGCCGCACTCCTCCACGCACCTCCGCTTCCTCCTTGCTGTTGAGTGTGTAAAAGGGCCACGCCGAGCTCTTTTAAATGCGCGTCTGCCACCTTGTGGCCGTTTTTATGGCTTAAAAGCTGCAGCGACAGTGACTTTTGTGACAGTTTGGACACCCCTTTACTAGAAAATACATCTAGAGCGGAGTATAGAGAGGAGTAAGCGGCTGACGGCGGTGTAATCCCACTGCCGCGGTTTGGGGGCAACAGGGAAGCACATGTGACACATTTTAGACTCAACACAAGGGCTTTTGTTCCCTGGAGCAGCGGCCCGGGTCCGGGAAGAACCATACAACTGGCTTCTGATAGCCGTCATTCGGGAAGCCACTGAACGCAGCTACAAAGAAGGCGCCGAGATATTCGGCCTGTGGGGAGACGCCGGGAGAGGATCGGAGGCCATGGAAGATGGAGATGAAGATGAGCTCACGGAAGGAGGAGAAGAGCAAAGAAGGAGAAAAGGATAAAAGTGAGGGATCAGTGGAAGGTCTTGAAAGAGCGATTGATTCCAAAGGGGGCGGTGATGCAGGAGAAAGAGGATGGCGATGCTGAGACCGGATGCCAGCCACCAAAATGAAGAAGAAGACAAAGAAAACAATCAAAAATATTGATATTGTGACATATTCTTCGCATGAGTGTTGTAGCATCGTTGTGCCGACCTCATGAAATATGTTTTACTTTTAGGGGTGTAACGATTCCTTTTAGTAACGATTTGATTCGCATCACGATTCGTGGTTGCAGATACGATTCAAGGACGATATTGGTTCATTTAGAACGGTACGATCCGAAAGGATTCAGTAACTTTAAATCGATTCAGTAACTTTTTAGCCGAAAGTTCAACCGGTGTGACTGTGAAGTCAACACCTGGAAGCTGGACAGTGCAGGCGAAGATTCCCCTTGTTTGTTTTAAGGGAATCAGGTATGAATGAATGATGGATGTGAACAAACAAGTAAACAACAATGAATGGCAAATGCGTTCACATTTAAATTGAATAAAGTGCAGCCAACACTTCAGGTTGAATTAACAGGAGCTTAACCTTTTCTGCTCTCATTTTCAAGATTCAAGCCCGAGCTGAGTTTTGGCCTCGTCGCAGCCTACACGTGCTGGCGAGGCCTGAGGCTTCCGCAGAGCTGATGTTACCTCGCGCTGCTGCTGCGAGGGGGGCCTGGACGCGCAGCGTTGTGTGAGACCTCATACATCATACATCACAAATGTGTTTATTTATTTCTATGTAAATTGTAGTATCTGCCATGATGTGCAGCTTGCTAGCAGCTGAAGCTGCTGCGCGAGGCTACTGGGGGGGGGGGGGGGGGGGGCTCCACAGTTGCTCGTTGGGCAAAGTGAGAGAAGAGAGTCGCCAAACACACCGCTAGCCGGTTTCAACAAAGACAAAGTCGCCGGGGATTGGTAAAGTCTCCGAATCAGTTCGGAACAACGGAATGAAAAACTTGGAAAACGCTCCGGTGGAGGTTTAGATTGCTGATTCGCTCATTTCACTGTCGGTCAAATAGGGATTCCGCTTCAGACAGATCAGCCAATCATCATGCAGAAGCCGACCGTCCGGGCCAGCCCACTGTCCCATAGACCCCCAGAGACGCTGAGCGTCAGATGGGCGGGACAAAGCCCAGCATTTATCCAACGACTGTTTCACGCAGCGGAACAACCCACTCTACGCTTCCCCAATGACGTCAGTGGACGCTCAGCGCCCGACGCTGTAAATGTGCCGTGGCGCTGCGGGGATGAATGAGAAGGAAGTCGTGTCAGTACCTGAGATAAGTAGCTGATTCTGAGCAAAATGCACACACAGTAGTACACTGTTTTTTTGGGGACATTTTCGGTGAAGCTGAGCATCCCTTGCTGTCTTCGAGCAATCGCCACTGGCGCCTTAGAAGGTGGTTGGAGAGATTTATCATTTATTTACCGTGGCATTTTACTTGACCTTTACATATCCTACAAACAGCGAGCGACTTATTTAGAATACCTCCCTCTTTGCAGAAGCTAAAGTGTTTCCACACACTGCACCGCAATGGTGGCTTCATTATTTCTCGCTCGCCGGCTCGTCCTCTGCCATCCGCCATGCTACGCTTTGTTGTCTGCTGGCACGTGGCGATGACGTCACAGACAGGCAGACTGACTCGAGTAACGTTTAACGTCTTTATCATTAAAAGTGCTAAAAAATAAATAAATAATAAAATAACATTTCTTGGATTGTATTAAAAAATATTCTGATGCATTCTAGATGTTTTTTTTTAGATATTGAAATTTTAACACAGTTGCTGTATCACGGAACTTCTAAATTCTGTAAAAATAATTTAAAAAAAAGCATCAAATGTTACCCAAAACTTTACACAAAATCACAAAATGTATTTTTTTGTGTTTTCAGCTTTTCAATATTTATTTTCTACTGTATATTAAGACAAAAGTGTATATTTGTTTTGAATTATTTTATTTCTTCGTTAAATAAATTATTTTAAAACTTTTTTTTACATTTGTCTTATTTTGTGAATGCCGAACGAGGTTTTCTGTAACGTATTTTTCACTTACAAATAAATGTTAGAACATAACAATAATATTTTATTATCTATTATTATTATTATTTTAACTATTTCACTTCAATAATATTTCTTGGATTTACTTTTTCATTTATATCAAATTATTCTTATGCATTCTAGACACTTTTTCGTAAAATATATTTCCCAAATAACAATTACTGTATTATCAACTTACAAATTCTGTAAAAAAATAAAATAAAACTAAAACATTTACAGTTTGTGAAAAAAAATAAATGAGTCAAACCTTTCCAAAAACTTGGAGGATCTAAATCCCGAAATGGTACCAGGAATGACAAGAGGCAAAATGTGATGACAACCATAGAATTAGAAAAGGAGCTTATTGCGACTCAGGAAAGCGGCGTACTGGCTACGCAGTAGAAGGTGACTAAAGCAACCATGGTAATATAAGAAGAAGAATGTACACAGACAAGTCAGCTGTGTTGAGTGTGATACGTTATGTGTGTGTGCTTGTGTGTGTGTGTGTGTGCGCTCACAAAGCAAATACACAAGGTGAGTGACAGGCGTGGTCATTACCCGCCGTCGCCGCGGTGACAGCCACACGCTTATCAATGGAATCCATTCGCCTTCAGCCTCACTGACACAATTAAGACAGGGCCGAGTCGTGATGAACGAAAGCGGGCTCTTGGTTCAACGCCCCCGGGAGCAGCACGGGTCTCTTATCGGCATCCCAGCGCGCTCCGCTCCCCTGCGCAACAATGGCGCTCTGAAAGGAGACGAGTGGTGGTGGCGCACTATCGCTGCAGTCAAGTCACCACCTGTGTGCTTGCTTTGACTTTGGAGACGACTTTATCACACAGCGCAGGGCTTAGATCACACGCCGCAACACACACACGTGCACACACCGCACCAACACCGCACCAACACCGCACACACCGCACACACCGCACAGGCAGGACAAGATCGGCCCTTCAAAAATACTAACTTTGCACTTTTTTTCTATTAAGAAGCTCCTACTTACGCGTGTGATATACTGTATATAAGTGTCTGAAGAGCAGATACAGTATGATTACATGTGTAAATGCTCAATCTGGATCAAATCTGGATGAAACTCAGTTTGGCATTGAAGCGTCTGGCCCACCATTTACATTAACAAATGTTCTTTGAATTGGATATGACAGAGATACACGCATCTGGGTCTCTTACAAATAATTTTCCATGCTAAATGTAAATCGGGATCAGTTCTGGGTCAAACTCGGATTGGCCTGAACACGTCTGATCCACGATACACATACCGTAGCACATACTCTTGAAACGGGACATGACGGATGTAGACTTCCGTATGAAATAGTATTGTCAATGTTAGAAGTTAATGGCTGCTAAATTCTAAATTGGGATCATATCTAGATTGAACTCAATTAGGTGTTGTAGCTTTTGACCTACTTGACACATACTGGAGTAAATGTTTTTTCATATTCAATATGCTTGAACGAAAAGCTCTGAATGTATTAAGTGGGATTTTAAATGTTAAATATGAATGGCTGATAAATCCTCAATCTGGATCAGATCTAGATTTAACTCACTTTGACATTTTAACAGCTTCTGACCCCCCCCCCCCCCCCCCCCCCCCCCCCCCCCACACACACACACACACACACACACATAGAAAACTAAACTGGATATGACATGATATGTTACATAAAATTTTTCATGTTAAATGTAAATGGATGACAAATACTGATTTTGGATGCGATCTGGATCAAACTCTGTTTGGCATGAGCGCGTCTGATCCACTCGACACATTCAGTAGCAAATTGGACATGGCAGAGATAGTATATTCTTATGTTTTCAATAGATTTCCCGATGTTAAGTGTACATGGCTGGCAAATCCTCAATCTGGATCAGATCTAGATTAACTCAGTTTGGCATTGTAGCTTTTGACCTACTATACACATGGATATGGCAGAAGTATAAACAAATCTGAATGTATTAGGTGAGATTTTAAATGTTAAATATGAATGACTGCCGACTGCTCAAGCTGGATCACATCTGCATTCAACTCACTTTGACATTCTGACAGCTACTGAAATTGGATATAACACAAATGCAAGAATCTGAATGTATTAAACGGGATTTATCATGCTGAATTTAAATGGCTGGCAAATGCTGACTCTGGACCAGATCTGAATTTAACTCAACTTGGTGTTAAATCATTTGCGCAACTGTGGCACATCGCAAATGTGCTTCAAATTGTGGCTGACAGATGAGAATAGCATATCGCATATAGCATGGGATTGTCCGCATAAAATATTAATGGGTTCCCAAGTACCTAATCTGGATCAGATCTAGATTAAACCCAGTTTGACATTACAGTTTCTGACCCAACATTCACATTACCAAGTATTGTCAAATTGGATATGACAGAGGTATAAACACCAAAGCTAATAAATTGGATTTTAAATATTAAATGTGAATGGTTGACAAATCTGGATTCTATACAGATTAAACTCAGTTTGACATTACATCTTCTGGACTACTACACTCCAGTTGGATATGACAGAAGTATAAACATCTAACTGTATTAAATTGGATTTTCAGTGTTAGATTCAAATGGCTGACAAATGCTCAATCTGGATCACATCTGGATTGAACTCATCTTGGCATTACAGCTTGTGACCCACCATTCACATGACGGAGTATTCTTCAAATTGGATATGGATGAGATACAAACATCTACACGTATTAAACGGGATTATCAGTGTTCATTATCATGTGAATGGCTACCGAATGATCAATCTGGATCAGATCTGGAATAAACTCAATTAGGACTTTTAGCGTTTGATCTACTACACACATAGCAAATGTTTTTCAAATTGCATATGACAGAGATACTGTGTAAACACCTGACGCTATGAAGTTGGATTTTAAATATTAAATGTGAATGGTTGACAAATCTGGATCCTATACAGATTAAACTCAGTTTGACAATACATCTTCCGGCCTCCTATACTCAAATTGGATATGAAGTATAAACGTCTACCTGTATTAAATTGGATTTTCAATGTTAGATGCAAATGGATGACAAATGCTCAATTTGGATCAGATCTGGAATAAACACAATTAGGCGCTGCATCTTTAGATCGACTACACACACAGCAAGTGTACTTCAAATTTCATATGACAGAGGTCAAACATCTGAATGGATTACGTGGGATTTTAAATGTTAAATATGAATGGCTGACAAAGGAGCACTCTGGATTAGATACAGATTCAAATCAGTTTGACATTAGAGCGTTACCTCTTCCTGGTCCAACATGTGGAGTGGTTTTCCGGGGCTCACGCGGAGACGGGCGTTCCAGTGGTCCTGGGGCGGGCGCTCGTTGGAGGGGTGGTCGTAGATGGAGTGCTCGTGCGAGGGGCGGCTGTAGGCGGGGCGGTCGTACGGCGGGCGGTCGTAGGCGGGAGGGTGGAAGGGGTGCACGTGGGAGCGGTGATGGTGGTGATGGTGGTAGGAGGGGGGGGCGGCACACCTTGCATCTGGAAGGAAAAGGGGTGAGAGGAGGAGGGGGGCGGCGAGGGAAAAAGAAGGCGAGTTAGGAGGGCTGTGATGTCGTGACAGTCGTTACATTAGTGTCATGTGACGTATAAACACTATATATATATATATATATATATATATACACACAGTATATATATATACACAGTATATACTGTATATATATAATAAGACAGTAATAATCCTGCGATAACCTCCTCGTCTGCAGGGGTGCACAAATAATCATCGGCGTTAACCCCATTCCAAGAAAGACGTGGAGGAAATTAAGATGGTATCCCGGGGCCGTATAGCTCAGGATGATTACAGAAATTGATCACCTTGAACCGAACAACTCCCTCCTCCCCCTCCCTCTGCCCACCCGCGAGCTGTGTGACTTTGTCTGACGGGACAAACGTCAGGCAAATGACTTTGGTGAATAAGTCTTTTACTTCTTTCTTTGCAACATTTGAGAATTGATGCATTTTCGCAATTTCAGCATTTGCAAGCTCGCAAATTTGCCCATTTTGAGTCAATTTTTTTTTTTCCGTTACCTTGTGATTTTTTTAATCCGAAAATGTTTTCCTCGGGAAATGCATGCCACCGGTACTAATTCATAAATATGGGGTAGTAAAGCATGACGCAGGGGGTCACCAACGTGGTGCCCGCGGGCACCAGGTAGCCCCCACGACCACATGAGGTGCCCGCAAGCCTGCTTTTCATTCAGGTTTTCAGTTAATAATGAAGGAAGAGTAGAAAGAAATGCATTGTGAAATACAACATGTGAGTTGTGGACACCAGCATTGTGTTCATGTTCTGGTAAAACAAGCATATTCACTTTGTTTGGGTTTAAAATAAGCTCTGAAAATAAATGTTACAAAAATGAGTAGCTCTTGGCCATTTTCATTTTGTAAAAGTAGCTCTCACAAGGAAAACCGTTGGTGACCCCTGGCATAACGTGTACGCATTGTGTGGCCGCCATGCACACGCACACGCACACACGCATGCACACACATAGTCAAGTTCCAAATGTGAAAATTGTAAATAGTTCATGGCGTTATATTAGTAAATAAATTGTTATTTTGATGTAAAACACCCCCTTTTTATGTGTTGTTTATGTTGGTATAGTTGTTTAGATATCTGAGCTGTCACAAAAGCAAAAAATATTTGTATCAAAGTGAAAGTTATGCAAATGTATCTTTTCACAAAAAACTGTATTTCTCCCTTGTTTAGTTAGGAACTGATATTTTCCTGAAACCTACCTATGTTCTACTGCTGATTACTACACAAGGGAAAAAGGTAGAAACAAACCTTTTTTTCTGATGAAAGACGGGAGTCTAATCTTTCTTTTGGTAGGTTCCATGTTTATATAGCCATACAACACAATATTCTGTGTGCCTGGAAAGATCAGTCAAAATCGTCTAAACCGGCCGCTCCTGAAGGGGTTGTCTTTTGAAAAATGGCTGGGATTGAATGAGTTAACGTGCGCCCGTCCAGTTCGACCCTCGGCTCACACCGTACTTTGAGGAAATGCAGCGGTGGATGTGGAGCCACAAGCGGGAAAAAATATTGAGCAGAAATGGACAAAGAAGCTTCAGAGCCCTGGCAGATGGCTCTCGCAACAGAGACCAAAGTTATTTGTATCTACCGTCGCTGTGAGTCGAGTTGTCACGGCGAACGTGGACTGCCTGAAAGAAGTGAGAGGTTACTGGAACGGTAACGGTATTATTTTTATTGTCATTTATACAGTAGTACCTTGGCAGACGTTTTTAGATGTGAGCCGTCTCTCGGCTGATCGTTTGCTTTGAACTATGAGCTAAAATTTGGGTTACGAGCTGCTAGTTACCGGCAGGCATAACGTGACTGCAGACGAGAATGGATCTAAATAGCACTAGCAGCGCACATCAGCAAAACATACGTACATTATAGCGATCTAATTTCTCTTATTTATTATGTATTGTGTAAAACTAAAGTGGGACAAGTCGCCACTCGCATGAAACATGCAAAAGCGGTGGGATTTCTAACGGTATATTATTTTTTAAATAAAAAAATGTTCCATATTTCCAAACTTCATACCAGAGGAGTGAAATACGCATCATTAAAATTCAAACGAAATGTGAACTTTGAGAGTGTTTGAACAAGAGAGAAATGTGAGAAAATGTTAGTGCCTGTCTAAAAAAAGTGTACAAAGTGTCTGGTGAGAGGAAACACTGTATCTTATTTTGGCAAACCAGTTGGGCCTGCAACAACTGCACCCTCTGTTGGTTGCTGACAGGTATTGCAATCCATTATGTCTCCATAGCGCCATAAAGTAGCAACTATCACAACAGTTGCTCATTGATTCATGACAAATGATTTCTTCATGATCTTAATGATTTAAGATAAATGTATTACCGTAGTTTTCGGTGTATAAGCCGCTACTTTTTCTTAACCCATGAACCCTGCGGCTTATACAGAGGTGCGGCTAATTTATGGCTAAATTCTAATCTCGTGAAATCTCCTTTACTTCAGAACTACGACTAATTGTTTAAATACTGTGGGTAGCTCTTTCTTTGGCAGGAGCCAATCACAAGCTATCAGTGCACTCACAACAAGCTTGTCATCCCACTGGAAAGTGCAGAAGCTCATTTTATACGACAGTATACCAATAGAACAGTCTGACTCATGGTGTCATCTTATAAATAACACTAAACTCATCACACAGCAACTTAACACTCACAAGGCGTACCTGAGAAATGTACAAACATGTACTAATACGACTTTAAATGACACAAAAGCAGCTTTTAAAGTTTTCCCATAATGCTTTGCGTCTGAGTAACACATTCATTGGGGCGCTGCAATGACGTCAGCCTCCCTCTGGCCTACGGGCTTCTCTGGCTCCCTCTGGTGGACAGAGGCAGCATTGCAGCGCTATCCACCATTTTCTATTCTGCTTGTCCACGTGGACACGGTAGACCGGTGTGGCTTATATATGTACAAATCTGCTTTTTTCCTGTAAATTTAGTGGGTGTGGCTTATACACCCACTAAACCCACTAAGGGAGGCGAGGGCGCTGACCACGTGACTAAAAGCCCGGACTGTCGGTCGTGTGTTCAGCGCCGCTCTTGAGGCAGAGGGAGCGAGGTTTACCAACCTAAACTCGCACAGCTGGCATCCGTTACACTCACCCCCTCAAACCTCCCATTACGAAGGTCCTGTGTTCAAGCCCCGGTGCGGGCAGTGCGAAACAGGGCGGGTTACATTGGTGCCCTGACCCGGATGGAAGTGAGGTTTGAGGGGGGTGAGTGTAACGGATGCCAGCCTGTGAAGCTGTGCGAGTGTACGTTGGTAAACCTCACTCCCTCTGCCTTAAGAGTCGGGCTGAACACGCGGCCGACAGGCCGGGCTTTTAGTCGTGTGGTCAGCGCCCGTCGCCTCCCATTACGAAGGTCGTTCGATCCCCGGTGCGGGCATGTGCGAAACAGGGCGGGTTACATATGTATACGCACACGCACACATTTTCCATCCAAATCCACAGGGCAATAACGCTTGCTGACCCGCGGCTTATATTTGTGCTCACGTCCAAGATGGGAGGGAGTGTGTAAGTGAAGCATTTCGGCTCCGAACGAGAGAGCCACATTCAGTCGTCGTCAACGGCCATTAGCGTGCCGCAGCGTCACCTCTCCTCGCTGCCGGAGAGAAACAGCAATCCACACAAACGCTCTAATCGAGGCAAAACAAGAGCGCAGTTGATCTTTTCCTTTCCTTTTTGAATTATGGATAAAGACGATGAAATATAAATGAGCTCCCCCGCCCCGACAGTCGCGGCTAATTAATATGGAGGATTGAAGCGAGGAATGAAGGTTTGGCGTCTTGCGAAAGGTTAATCCAAGCAAGCGCGCATACGGAGCGGTCATCTCGGCACAGAAATGAATGCAACCCGGCTCATGAATATGTGCCACTCATTTGGCTGCATTAAAACTTGATGAGCGTCTCGCTGGCTGCTGCCGACTTTTATTTAATAAATGTGAGCAGCGGGAAGAGAATAAAAGTATTGTAGAGAAAAAAACACTGAAGTACTTTGGGAGATAAATGCATTGATTGCATTGCAACGGATGACACACACGACAAAGTGATCGACTAAAGTGGTGACAGAAAATCTACTATGGACTGATGACACTTGTCCTGCCTTTCAGACTCCAATTCATGTTTTTAATACAAGTTATTCAATTATTAATCAAAGGCAGGAAGCACAAGGACACACTGGGACAGACCTACAATGAAAAAGACTAAAAACTTTATGCAAAAGTGACTTTTTCATCATGCTAGAAGGGTAACGTGTCAACGAGAGCAGGGGTGTCCAAAGTGCGGCCCCGGGGCCATTTGCAAACCGCGGCTGTTTTCTTAGTGGTCCGCAGCACATTTTAAAAATGATCATTTAGAAGAAAAGGAAAAAAACAATTTTTTAATGAAAAATCAGCAGTCATTTTAGAAGAATGAAATCAATATATTTAAAAAAATATACCGAAAAAGACAGCATTTTATGAGAATAACGTAATATTATGAGGAAAAAATAACACCTTTTTAGCAGCATAAAGTTAAAATATTAAAGAACAATGTCATTTTTTAAAGTCAGAATATTATGAAAAACAAACAAAACTTCAAATAAAGTTGTAATTTTTGGAAAATTGGGGCGTGGAGAAAGTTATAACATTCCGATCATAAGTCCAAAATAAAGTCATAATTACAAGAAGAAAATGCATAAGAACAAAACTGAAACAGCAGCAGAAAAGAACAAAAAACAGCTGTATTTTTCCTTTTTTAATTATAATTTTAAAAATAATATTACATTTTCCTTTTTTTAACTCAAAATATTAAGAGAAATTGTCGTGCTCTAGGAAGAAAAAAAGTCACAATTTGATGAGAATAAACTTGTAATATTATGATTAGAAATAATGTCATTTTAGCAGCGTAGAGTTGAATTATTAAACAAAAAGTACATTCTTTTTTTAAACTCGTAGAACTGCGAAAAACAAACCAAAAAAAACAAGATAAAGCGGCCATTTTTGGAAAATTAGGTTGTGGAAAAAATATGCCGAGAATAAAGTCATAATGTTACGAGAAGAAAACGTAAATATTTGGAAAAGGTATTCCACCACCAAAAAGCAGGATTTATTCATGAAAAACGGTGATGGATTGAAGCCGCAATCACGAAGTGTTGAGGGACGACTGGATATGTCGATAGTGTATAAGTATGCAACAGAAACACACACTTGGAGACACACACTAGTCCAGCAAACGCAGCTCATTAGCATTAAAGCTACACACACACACACACACACACACACACACACACACACAAAGTTAGGCTTATTAAACTTTAAATCAGTCCAAACTTGTTCCAGTGAGGCCACACGATGGTAAATGAAAGGTTGCAGCATTGCCACTTTGATATTTAGGAAAGCAACACGTGGAGATATGCTACACAAGTTCCATAGATTTCATCTCAGCGTTGTCATAATGCTCATCATGATGCTTTCCAGCACACAGAATATTGTGTTCTATGGTTATATAAACATGGAAGCTACCAAAAGAAAGATTAGACTCTCGTCTTTCATCAAAAAAATAAGTTTGTTTCTACCGTTTCCCCTTCTTTAGCAATCAACAGTAGAACATAGGTAAGTTTCAGGAAAATATCAGTTCCTGACTAAAAAAGGGAGAAAAATGGCTTTTTGTGAAAAGATACATTTCAAGCATAACTTTTACTTTGACACAAATATTTTTTTTGCTTTTGTGACAGCTCAAATATCTAAACAACTATACCACAACATAAACAACACAAAAAAGGCTGGTTTGCATGAAAATAACAATTTATTTACTAATATAACGCCATGAACTAATTTTACGTTTCACATTTGGAACTGAACTATGTGTGTGCATGTGTGCACGTGCGTGCATGCATGTGTGCACGGGCATGTGGGTTAAAATGTCCCTACAATGGGTAACCTTCTGCACGCTACACTCCTCCATGCTCTCCCACTTCCTCTTCCTGTCATGTGTTTTACTCGGCCCTCTCCCGGCCCCTGCCCAGCTCTTCTCAAATGCACTTCTGCCACCTGGTGGTCGTTTTTATGGCTCAAAATTGCTCCGAAAGCGAATACATTGGTGGGGAGTTGCATCATCACCGCCGTCAGCATGTCACACAAACAAAAACGTACAAGTTGGGATCGAGCGTTGGGGTTTATCAAAACGTATAACTACGTCTTTGGCATTGAATGAGTTCATTTTCTTGTTAAATGATATTTTTAGGAAAACCCCCAAATTGCCGCAAACTGCAATGCATTGTGATCACATGCTCTCGCTTCCCCTCTTGTACCCAAACTTTGCAAGGGTGCTCGATGCGAGGATCTTCCGTGACTCATCCACAAGCCCCATCTTCACTGCTCCACACTCTGCCCCCCCCCCCCTCGAGGCTGCCCATTAAGGGACTGTAGAAACGCACTGGACGGAATTTCAATGAGCAAGGATGCATTCCTCGCTACGTGCAAGGTGCACGGCTACAGTGGACGCTTTGACGCCAGCAGAAACGCTGAGATGCCTCTTTTTCCCTCTACTGATCTGCAGCTTTCCATCTTCCCGCTTTGCCCCTTCTCTGCGGGCTCCTTTCGGTTTTCTGCCATCCTTAGCAGTTTAAAGAAGAGCGCCAATCGGAGGACGGATCGGCCTTCGTCGACGCTGTCGTTACCAGCACCGGGCAGGCCTAATGTTGATTTATACACATCGCTGAGCTCCAAAACAGCTAAAAATAAAGCGTGCAATATCCACAGACCGCCTGGGGCAGGTCATGTACTCCTGCGAGCGTGGCGAGGCCAAGCATCTCACTTTCGAGGCAGGCAGCAAGGACGCGCCGTGCACGTCGTCACCACATGACCTCAGGTGCACCTGCACTCGAAGCAAAGAGATTGTTGACCGTACTCGGTTAGCCTTTGTCAACACTGCTAGACCGCCAGTCAAAACATGCGCTACTACAGGGGTGTCCAAAGTGTGGCCCGCGGGCCACGTGCGGCCCATGGCTGTTTTTTATTGGCCCGCAGCACATTCTGCAAGACATTTATAAATCTAGAGTCCTACGCAGAACACACAACCTCATCAAGGACAGCACACATCCACAACACTCATTATTCACACTCCTACCGTCAGGCAGACGCTACAGGAGTTTGAAGTCCAGGACCACAAGGCTGGCAAACAGCTTTTACCCACAGGCCATCAGGCTCCTCAACGAAGCACTCGCACACGCCGCACGCACACACTCATAGCACTTTATTTATTTATTTATTTATTTATTTATTTATTTGTTTGTATTATTTGCTTGTATTAATGTCTCTTCTGTTGTTGTTGCTTAATTTATTGGTATATATGTTTATGTGTTTATGTTTCTTATGTTCTTATTCTTTCATTTGTTTTATTTCTTTTCTTGGGAGAATGAACAGAATAAGATTTTCATTGCATGGTATAACTGCTGTTTTACCATGCACATGACAATAAAACTCTCTTGTATCTTGTATCTTGTATTCTAAAAATAGAATTTAACAAGAAAACTTTAAAAAAAGAAAAAATAGTAATTTCACGAGAATAATGTCACGATAATGAGCGAAAAAAGCCTAAATCTTACGAGAGAACGTTTTGACAAGATTTGACAAGAAGAAATTTGACAAGAATAACGCTGTAGCATGAAGTTAGAAATATTAGCATAAAGTTGAAAATAAAGTTAAAACATGAAATAAACAGGATGTTTTTTTTAAGTTGTAATGTTACGAGAAACAAATCAAGTCGAAATAAAGTTGTAAAACAAAATAAAGTTGTCATTTTTGGAAAATTAGGTTAGAGAAAAATCTTACAATATGGTTGTGTTTTAATTTCTCCAGTTTCCATTGAATGCTTCATATTACAATTCACAATCCCGCATGTCTGAAAAGGAGCAGGAAGAAGCAGAGCATAAGATGGGAATAAGGTCAAACTATTATGGGAATAAAGTCATAATTTTGTGAAGAAAATTTACAAAAAGAATGTTGAAATGTTTCACGAGAATAATAAACATCTTAAGAGAAAAAAGTAGTATTCTACTATTCAACTTCCTTCTTATATATTTTCTTCTGGTAAGTTATGACTTTAATCCCATAATATTTTGACTTTATCCTCATAAAATTATCTGCAACTTAATTTTCCAAAAAGTTAGTTTTTCATAATCTTACCACTTTTGAAAAAAATAACATACTTGTTTAATATTTCAACTTTATGCTGCTAAAATGATGTTATTTTTTCCTTGCAATTTTAGTGTTATTCTCCTGAAATATGACTTTTTCATGTTAGATCATTTTTCTCTTCATATTTTGGCTTTAATGAGATGTTTTTTCATCCCTGCTGTTGTTTTAAATGTTCCAACTGTTTCAGCTTTCTTTTTGCACATTTGGTGACGTTGGTTGATTTCCACATGCGTGCAAGTTACAATGACATGCATCACAGTGTACAATTGGCATTTTCGCAGGTCCAAAAAAACCAATCCGTTTCACATCAACCGCAATACATTTATTCACTTCCTGTATTTCATTTGTTTACCAGTTAATATGCAGAAAATATTGATAAGGTAATGCAACAATGTGGTAATATTGATCCATTTTCTTTTTGGAAGATGATTATTTTCACTTTATTCTTGTGGTGTTACAACTTTTTCTGCAACCTAATTTTCCAGAAATTACAGCTTATTTGTTGTTTTTGTTTGTTTTTCATAATATGATGACTTTAAAAATGTATATTTCAGCTTTATGCTACTAAAATGATGTTATATGTTATTCTCGTGAAATTAAGACTTTTTCTTGTTAATTTTTTTTTTTTCTCTTACTATTTAGATTTTATGCTTGTAAAACTACTGCATTTTTTTTTTTATATTTTTGCTGCTTATGCTTTTTTTCAGTTTTCTTGTTACATTTTTTCAAGAACGTCCTGCAGGCCAATAAAAATGACCACCGGGCCGCACTTTGGACACCCCCGCTCTGAGGTGTGCATCTGCTCCAGATGTAAATACCTGAAATTCCATCTTCTGACACCAAAGCCAAAGGTTTTTAGCAAAAATAAAGGAATTGGCCTCACTGTTCCAATACCTCTGCACGTGGAGAGTTCTTGTCAACTTCTCTCACTGGACAGTGACACGATGAACGCTTCCGCAGGGCTTTGACAGGCTGTCAATCAACAAGACGGCAAAGAATATGCGCGGTCCAGTCAGGCTGCTGTCATCGCCGACCCGTCGGGCACGTCAAGTGTCAGCAGCGACGTGGCAGAGGCCCACGAGTCCGGTTTCCACGGCCTCTTGCTGAACGAGCACATCAACTTGAGCTAAATCCCTGACTGACGTGCGTTTGGGATCAGCGTGAGTGTTGAACACAAATCAGGCTTCAGAAGGTAGAAAGTCTCCGCTTGAAGACCCGAGCGTGTCTGCGGGAGGGCGGATGGGTTCGTTCCATCCATAGCAATTATGTGCTGCCGAGATGCCCGGCCTCTTGGAGCTGGTATTATCCATCTCGTGCAATTCCAGACACTTGCAGTCTGCCCACCTCAGTTCATCTCCATGATGTGATGAGGAGGAAGTGCAAGGGGCTCAGAGAGAGCAACCTGCAACCCAGCAACTACTAAACGTGACTGAAGCACTTTTCCTTATTAATACAACCTTCTCGCACAGGTTTCTCTCGTCTAAACACCATCGCTCTCGTCCTCTGATGACTCTAGTAGAATTCCGTATGTACTGTCTAGTATTGTACGTGCTTGTGTGGGTTCCCACCAGATACTCCAACATCACGCAGTCCAGAAACGCAGATGCTAAGGTGAAAAGAACTCCTTCATTGTCTCCAGCGTTGAAACACAGTGTCGACGCCTAAATAATAAACATCGCCACCTTGTTAAAGCGTCATTAGACACGAGCAGAATCACATGATCTGTCATCAGCATCATAAGGAGTTGATTTGGGCGAAAAACTAATTATTTTTGTCAATAAAAGACATTGGAAATGATTTGGACAAGGTGATGAAAGTCCAAATAAATCATATTTATGTCAGCATCTACGTTGTAGAAAAGTGAAACTGTGATGTTACTCTAATTTGCAAGAATATCATGAATGGGAGGGGGGCAAACACCTTTCACACCACCGTATCTGAAATACATACATGACATGAAACAAGTTGAATTCAATTCATAATTTATACATACAAACATTTAATTTCTCTGATGGTTTATTATTTCATCCTTATGAACAAATATGACACAGACCCAGGAAATGCCCGCTGTTCGCTTGCACAATGTCAATTTAAGACACAAAACGGTCCATGAGCTCAAAATTCAACCAACTGATCGTTCATCATTTAGTGAAATGTTTTATTTTCTTTTTTGTGTTCAAAATTGCTCTTTAACCGAGCAAAAAGATGTTTTTTTCCGATGACTCAAAAAACATTCCAGTAGAATACTTGGAGAATTCTCACGGACGGGACAGTTGCGAGTGGCAGCCAGGATTTTGGCACCAAACCTCAATTTCCACTTGTGAAAAAGACATTCTGCTCTTTTAAAGCACAAATGGTAAAATATGTCTTTTATGTGTTGGAGGAAAAAAAAGCAATCTTGAGCCAGTGGCAAAGAGCCCCTGAAGCGCTGAAGCTGAAGTGCTTCTGAAAATGCTGACTTACGTCGCCATCTGCTGGACGGCGTTGTAACGACAAGACATTCGTCCGCCTCATCAGAATGTGGGCCCCCCCTCCATCGTCACCCATTCCTATTTCTCTGGCAGAGGTCACAAGCAAACGCTTAGTTTTAAATCCAAGACAAAAAAATGCACTTGCGAAAGATTATATCAGGACTGGAGAAGACGAGTGTGTGTGTGTGTGTGTGTGTGTGTGTGTGTGCGTGTGCGTGTGCGTGTTGTGTGCGGTATCCTCACCTATCAGATCACTCCCCCAGCCCTCACGCGGAGCCTCCGAGGCCTCCCCATTGCTCACCCGCAGCGTCCACACGGCGTCACTGTTGCTGCACCGCGAGCGGCTCCGATCCGCCCCCAACTCCACCACACAGGAAACAAGGTTACTGCCCGAGAGATGTCACTTCCGATACACCCACTCCCGCTCGCTTGCTCGCGCTCGCTCCCTCACGCCCCCAGCCTATTGCCATGACAACCGAGAAAAGAATAGCATATAAGTGAGCGTTAAAGAGACAGAGGGATCACAGCGACTGGGGGGGGGCGCAGAGCGAAAGGGGAGCGACATGGGAGGGGAAATTAGGGTTAGCGAGGAGGAGGAGGAGGAGAAAATGGACAGAAGGAGAGAGGTGAATGAGGGGGCGAGGGGGGGGAAGGGGGGGCGATGGCAGAGTGAGAGAGGAGGTGTGGGGGGGTTAGGACAGAGAGGTGCAGGAGCGGAGGATGGATGCGGCGAAGGGGAAGACAAGTGATGAGATAGTGGGAAAGAGGGAAGGAAGCAAGGAGAGAGGGAGAGAGGGAGGGAGGGAGGACACTTTTTTGGGAATATGGAGCCCATGTCTTGTTCCCATAGCAACACAGCCATCCATGAAATACCGACTTGTACCTCGCTCGCTCTCTACGCTTGCCTCTCCATCCCACCCTCTCTCTCTCTGCATTCCTTACGATATGCACACACACATGCACGCACACACACATGCACGCACACACACATGCACGCACACACATGCACGCACACGCATACTGACGATATAAGTTGGCACTGAGGGCGTATGCAGTAATCCAAGTGTTTGAAAATGCACTAAGTCTAGCTTCAATGTAGCATTTCGTCTGTTGCGGTCACCAGTAAGTCACATGACCCTCCATCCCCATGCAGCCCAACATGTGGCACACCTGATTCACCAACTAGCGACCACATGAAAGAGGCTGCTGGTTGAATATGCTTACGGTTAGCTTGATTTCCATGCGTTGTGCTGTCACTTTAAAGCGCTGATCCTCAACTGGTGGGTCGTGACCCAAAAGTGGGTTGCGGAGCCGTTTTCAGTGGCTAGCGGGGTCTTTGCCCGGGCAAAAAATGTCAGTGAATGCACCGCGAGTTCGCGTCCGTGCTGTTGGCTCGTGTTCTTCGCAACGAGATGGTTGTGTGTGACTTTGTCAAGCTTGAGCGGGAGGGGAAGGACATGGTGTAGAGACTTAGTAGTTAGTTGGAGGTGTGTGACACCCCCATCAGCTCTTTTCGCCCACTTGGTCCCGTGAGCCGAGTTCTGGTCCATTTTTTTTTTAAGAAGCCAAAGTTGTCTAACAGAAATGCCCGTGACAGGAAAACGATGCAACATTTAGTCCGGCGCAGACACGTGTTTGTTGATAAGCCCAGACAATTAAAAAACACACCATTTATTTGTAGATATTTTCTTTTGCGACAATACCACTCTAGCTCTCACCTTAACTCCCTCGCGTCGCAGCGGCCATCATCCCCGCATGCAAACACTGTGGAACACATACGCAGGCGGCAGCGCGCAATCATACCGAGGGGGAGAAAAAATCTGAAAACGCAGTGCGATTTATTTGTGAAAACGGTTTTGTGATGGAAATATTTTACTCTTTTCAACGCATATTATTTGAGGAGCAAAACGCTGTACTTGGTGAGCCCCACCAACCAGCCGGAACTACTTTCTTCAACACCAAAAACCGACCAGAACTCGAAGTTGTGGAAAAGGGAGTGTTGATGTACTCCATGCTGATGGGGACGTCATACAACTTCATGTCAAAAAATGCCAACTATACCTTTAATGTGCCGTCCATCCGACACACAGCTGCAGATATCTGCTGGAGAAGAGTGCTCCACAAACAGACAGACAGTCCCTTTAAAAATAAGACAATTGAGAAGTTTGAGTTGAAAAATTTCTGCAATTTGGGTCACCGAAAAGGAGGAAGAAGAAGCACACCTCATTTAATCCTTTTCCAAGTCTCAGCAGTTACTAACTGTTTGTGGCACAAACTGTCACACACGGGTTTGCTATTTGATAGTCTGGCACGCACACGTCCTTTAGACCATGTCGGCCGTGACTGACGGAGAGGCCAAAATTCAACCAAAGTCCGTCTTCCCCCTCAAGCTTTAACATCTTTCTCTGGAGTAAATATCCGACGTAAAGTTCCGACATGGACACATGCGACTTCTAGACTTGCAAGAACTTGGGGATTTGAACTGTCATCGTGCACGACATCCCCAATTTTACGACAATTCATTTTGACATGCGTCTGTGGATATTTGCAGCGCCCTAATGAACACAATCAAAACCATTTCGGGGTCTTGTTCGCGAGTGAGGGAAGGTTGGAGCGTGCGGTTGACAGGTAATGCGGTCGCTGTAGCGGACCGTCGTGGTGAAGAGAGCTGAGCTGGAAGGCAAAGCTCTCAATTTACCGGTGGATCTACAGTATGTTCCCACCCCCTCATGAGATCCTGGATACAAGCGGCTGGAATGAGTTTCCTCCGTAGGGTGGTGGGACTCACCCTAAGAGATAGGGTGAGGAGCTCGGCCATCCGGGAGGAGCTCAGAGTAGAGCCGCTGCTCCTTCACATGGAGAGGAGCCAGTTGAGGTGGCTCGGGCATCTAGTCCGGATGCCTCCTGGAGGCCTCCCTGGTGACGTGTTCTGGGCATGCCCGGCCGGGAGAAGGCCCCGGGGCAGACCCAGGACACGCTGGAGGGATTATGTCTCACAGGTGGCCTGGGAAAGCCTTTGTGTTCTCTCAGTGGAACTGGAAGAGGTGGCCGGGTACTGGGCAGTCTGGGCTTCCCTACTGAGACTGCTGCCCCCGTCACCCGGACCCGAATAAGCGGAGGAAAATGGATGGATGGACAGAAAACAGCACATTTTCATCACTTTCTAAACAAACAAAAAACAACAGAACAGGATATGAACTGGGAAAAGAGGACATTTGGTCACCCTACACAAACAAATACATACAGTACTTGACGGTACTGCGCTCTGGATGCGCTACGCTGGCACAATCTATCTTTTTTTGTCACACAAAGTGAGCGTTGACAGGGTAATATCAGACTTGTGAATGCTAACACCGCATCGACCCAGATAATATAAGACGGTCATCTTATATTTCCAGTCCAGAGATGTAGAAGTGCAAACCCGCTGGTGGCGCCCAAAAGACATCTCCCCAAGCCAGTCTGAGCTTTTCTTCTGTCACTCATGCACAACAGTGACTTGGAGAGCTTCAAAGTCTGTTATACGACTTAAAAAAAAAACGAAATTAGCATTTTTTTGTCGTATTTCCCCCCCCAGAAGTAGGTTTAAAAAAAAAGGGTCATCTCGTATTGGGCGTCATCTTATAATCTTTCTGTACTCCCGTCATTCTCTCTGCCTTCCATCTGTGTTTCATTTGCCACCTCCTCACTTCTTCATTCTCATTGGTCCTCTTTTTAGATGTGGCTTGTTGTTAACTCTGTCACTCATGCATCCTTTCATCCTCAGTATCCCCAGGCCTGGGATTAAAAATGAAAAAAAAACACACACACACACAAAAAAGATGACATTGTCATACTCTCACTTGAGTTTTTCTATTTTCGTGATTATTTGGATGCCTGTGATGTTTTTTTTCTTGAAATAGACTGAGCCTCGCACCTTGCGCTGACACTTTCAGACTTTCAATGCATCAATAGCCTTTTATACACCACATTTTTTAGGATTAAGGTTTTTTTAAGAATGTTCCGACTAAATTCACTTTCTCAGCAAAGACATATCTTTAAGTGACTGAAAAAAATGACATTTTTCACGCATTTTAACATTTTTGGAGATGAGTAAGTGTGAACACGTCCCCAAAATTGTTCAACTAGGTCAGGGGTCGGCAACCTTTACGATCAAAAGAGCCATTTTGCCCCTTTTTTATACTGAAGAAAAATAATCTGGAGCCGCAAACGTAACATGAGTTTTAGTCTTTTTAAATGTTACCCGCTCCAACAACAGAACACACAACAAAGAGAAGTGCAATTTGCGAGGCCTTTTTAAGTCCTTCTCGTATTAAGGTGTGGAAAGTTAAAATAAAACGTAGCCTACAGAAAACGTAGCCTATCCTAAAAAAAAAACAAAAAAAAACAAAGTTGCAGCTTGGCAGTTTTAAAAAAGTAAACACACTGAGGAATGTCTCTTGACTGGTCTGAAATTAAAAAAATAAAAAAGACTCATCTGTGACCGCTATTGATGAATCGCAGTATTTATTTTTTTGATGTATTCATGGTTAGCTTACCGCAGGGATTGCACGCTCAAGACGCCGCCTGCTGGTAAAGGCAAGGGCCACAGGCGTGGATGTGATGCATATTTTAATTGACTAATTATAAACATTTTTAGACGTTTAGACGTATGACGTTGACTGTAGCTGAGTGCTCATAGGCGGCGGTGCAGAAAGTGGCCGACAGCAGCTCCTGTGTGAATGTTCACTGCATATGTGTTGTCTGGGGGTGTGTTCTTCACGGGGTGGCATGGCTCAGGTTCGATCCTCCATCCTCCCGTGACCATGTCAAGGTGTCCTTGTGTGAGATGCGGAACCCCGGGTTGCGAGTGATGTTGCGGTAAGTGTGGTAACAGTGTCAAAGTGCTTTGCTGTGGTGGGTGTGTCCCCTGGGGGTGGTCGCAACAGGGTTGTTGTTGTTACAGCAGGTTCACCCACAGACATGGACAGATGCCGCGTCGAGCGCCGAGCCATACGTCAACGTCGCCGCCATATTGGATGTGTCAAGGCTGCGCTGTAAATGAATACAAGTCAATGTACTTGCTTTCAGAAAGCGCCTTTCTACAGAGAAATGTAGGTTTTGCATTCATTTACAGCCCAGCCTCGACCCATCCAATATGGCGGCGACATTGACGTATCGCAGCCGTGGACAAACCCACTCGACGCGGTGTCTATTTATGTCTACGGGTGCCCCTGCCTGGTGAGATGTCAGATAGTGTTGTATGGCGCAAACCCCCTCCTCAGTTTTGTGATGCAGGACAGCCGTTCACCAGTCTCTTCTCGCCACCGTAACAACAACAACAACAACGACAACAACCCTATTGTGGCCCCCCAGTGGACACACCCACCGGAGACATAAATAGGAAAACCCCACACCAAAATTGTTAGAACTGGAGAAGACGAAATGTGAGACGTCTTAAACGTCCAAAAAGAGCCCAGTGGCCTGGCTTCAACCTTTGGGTGATCTATCGATGCATAATTAATTATCACTTAGGCTGTCCTTCATCTGCCTTTGCGTCCATCAATCAGTACGCCATTTAGACCTCACTCCCGCCTCCCTAAGCACTTGTGTCGGAGTCAAAAGGCGACCAAAAAGCCGTGAATGACAACAACAGCTTGAGGCCATTCAAGCTTTGGCCGAGAGCAAAGTTGCCTCTTTTAGCTGCAAAGTAGCCTCCTCCTCGTCGTCCTCCTCCTCAGCATCTTCCTCTCAGCTGCTCGCTGGCTCGCTCTCAGGCTCCCACTCACTTACACTCCCTCCCACAACTCTTTGCCACTTTACTCGGCTTTCCCTCCCTCATCCCCTGCTAGCATTCCTCTTTTTATCTATCTAAGTGTCAAGCAAATGTATGCGGACTCCAGGGAGCGCTGCTAGTCTGATCCACAGCTGACGCTTTGATGCAATATTCAACGTTAGGACCGTACAATAGCACTTAAAATAAAGTTCACACCATTCATGAGTGAGGCGGCAGATACCTCCATGAGGTCATGATAACTCTTCAGCGTGTCCACGCTGCTTTTGTGCTGCTGCTGCACGCCTACACTCGCAGCACAATGTTTCTCCATGCAGAGTCCGTGTTGAAACGCGGCGCTCGTCCTGTGTTATCCCATCACCAC
Source organism: Dunckerocampus dactyliophorus (assembly GCF_027744805.1). NCBI lineage: Eukaryota > Metazoa > Chordata > Actinopteri > Syngnathiformes > Syngnathidae > Dunckerocampus > Dunckerocampus dactyliophorus. Next base: position 2,336,619 of record NC_072825.1, read on the forward strand.
CATGTGCGGCGTGATGAAGTAGCACGATTAAAAAGAGGAGGGGAAAAAAATGTGACTGTGATTGATGGGGACACTTTGCAACAGGCAGAACTTGGCAGGAAGCTGTCCGTAACTCAAAGAGCAATCAATCAAGCGGATATTCAACAAAGCATAACCAGACATCAAATCAAAATCATGGACCAAGGAGTAATAACACAAAGTGCTGCTGTATTGAATGACACGAGTAGTCAGGATGCAGTGCTTTTTAAACTTCATACAACAGGGAGAAAATGTCACGGGACTAGGCTTGTCACAATAAAAAATTTTGCTGGTCGATGGTTATGCTAGAAATGATCGTCGATAATCGATATTATCGGTGTTTTTAGGCCATTTTTTCATTAATTGTATGGCATAATATGGTGTAATATGGTTTGTCTGGCTCGCCGCTTCCCTCAGCTCACTGTGATGGGTTTTACTTTGGTTTTACCGCTTGTTGTGAGGACCATCGACTCCCTGCTGGTGTATGATCGGCAGGAATTACTTAAAATCCAGGACATTGTGGCCCCTTGTGTGAAATAAGAGGGCAGTTTGGCTGGATTTGATGCAGAGGTCACATGTATCAAGATGGTGCCGCCTGAGTGGCAGCCGTATTTTCCGCTGCGTTTTTTAGTGTTTAATAGTGCTTTATTCGTACTTTCTTACTGTTTTACTGTTGCAAGTGTGCAGCTATGGATGTTCATCTTGTTACGTTTGTAGCTTGCCTCTTGCTTGCTGTGGGAAACGCATTTATTCACGGCTCCATCGTTTACACTCGGGAGCAGCTGTTAGCTTTGAGCCACACACCCCTTCGCTACGCCGGGCGACCGGAGATCCCCGTGGAGACACGCAGGAGGAGAGGCTGCATAGCGGCGATGATGCGCCGACAGCGGAAAAGACGGCATCAACCATGCTTACCGATGACATCAGTGTACCTTTCTGTTGAATACACTGGATGTTAAAAACATTATTGTTCAGCACTTCTTAAATGAGCGTCCTGTGGATGTTGTGGAATCTTTAAAGAAGATTTTATCAGTTGGGAAAACCAAAATAACTTATTTTGAGAGTTATTTGCTCAATGTTTAACATTTCTGAACTAAACTAGACAAAAAGTAATCCCTGATTCTAAAATTAAGATTATGCTATGCAGTCAATGAGTAGATAGCCCTTAAAGCAATCTCACATGTTGACAAATATGACTTGAAACTTGGCAGGTGGCAAATCATTTGCAGTGTACAAAAAGGCCTGTTTCAGTGACCACAAAACGGGTAAACAATTTAAATCTGTTGTGCAGAAATGGAGGTGGATCAAGCCTTGGCAGTTGGTGCAACTCATTCCTGCAGGTGTTCCAAGCTCTGGAGTACTTACTACCTCCTCTGTCTGTGGTACTGTACCCTCGTCAACATCAGTTGAACAGCATTGTACTGGGGAAAGTCATTTGTTGCTCCAAAAACAGCAAGAAAAATGGGAATTTAAAATGGATGGGAGCTCTAAAATGTTTGACCGGTAGTGTACGTCACATTTGCGAACTCTTATGTGTGTCGTGCGCTACACGTGCACCCCACACATGGAATTTAGTGCGGCCGACACTTGTACGTCCTCCACGCTCGTCCAGATCTTACTCGACTCGACTCGACTGGCGGGCGACCAGTCCAGGGTGTACTCTCTCGCCCACAGTCAGCTGCGATAGGCTCCAGCGTACCCCCGCCACCCTAATGAGGACATGCGGCACAGAAAATGAACGAAATAAAGATGCGTTTCCTGTTGATGTTCCTTGCTCAAGATGCATTCAACTCTGTATGTGTCAACTTGTGAATGCAATTTAACGTTCAAAGCGTTTTTCAAAGCTTTTGCCCACTTGGGGATGAGAGGCAGTGCACATTTCAAGCCGACACCTTAAGCTTCAATTAAATGTCAGAATGACTATTGAAAGATGTTTTGATTAGGAGCGATTCACACGAGGCTAAAAAGTGTGACAAATAACCCGGTTCTCTCCTCCATTGTACACGTGAGACAAAAAAAATGCATTTCTTCTTAGTCTTTCTGAGGTCCAGCTCTTCAGCTGAAAACGTCCCTCAAGTGGAAATCTCTGGAGACATTTTGGACAATTGCACGTAAAATTGACACCTCGATAAATTGGCATGTGCGACACGTACGTATGCCTGTTCCTTGAGCCTCCTGTCAGCTATTCAGCATCTTTGTCGCAGTACGTGGAGGCGGGGGCTAGCTGTGTAGTGATTGAATACACTGGGTGCTAGCTAGCAGTTAGCAAGCAAACGCTAATATGAATGAAAGCACAAAAGCGATAGTTTCTAAGCCGAATGCCACAGTTCCAGTGTGGATGTGCTGTGGGGCATTCACCCCGGCGGTTGGCGCTTGCTGGGGCATTTGATTGGCGAAGTGAATGTATAGTGCCGGGCGGCGCGAGCTCGCGACACCCAGGGTATGTGAAGTGGTGACGCCCCGCAAGCTGTAAATGCTAAAGTAGGCATCTTCTGTGCCTCACACAGATACACTACACTTAAGTACCACCTCGTGGCTCAAATGTGACATGGCACAGTGGTCACTGAATGATAAGCTTAATGATAATATGGTCTATAAAAAAAAAGTCAAAATTATCGATTATCGTCGATAATTTATAGCACAATTATCGACCAGCAAAATAGTTATCGTGACAGGCCTAATTGCACGATTGGGAACACTGACCTCCTGCCTCAGAACCATTCCTACAGACACTCTCTCTTGACAAACGTCTTTCCAGAGGACTAGAAGCTGTTCAAGGTGCACAGGGAGCACCGAGTCCACATGTATCTATTTTTTTCATTTCCTTCAGGTGTAATATCCTGCTCTATCAATACTTTCCTCCAAGTAGCGTACATGAAAAGTAAATCTAACGATGAGTAATGATCATTACGCGCACACACAAGGCCCTCTCTCCATCTTTAAAGTGTCGTAATGATTTTGCACTACTTGGCAAAGCGCTCGCTCCTTTCCTGTTGCTGCCTTTAATGTTGCCTTCGCGCGCTGCCTTCCTCTTGTTGCATCTATATTTAATCTCAGCGTTACCTGCCGTTCAAACAGAGGCTGACTCTCCCTCCACTGCACCGCACTGCCGCTCCAATCACCTGTGCTCTCCTCCCACCGTTCCCCGGTGTGCCGTGTTTTTATGAGCCCATCTTCACCCTCTCGGTTACTGTCTCACACTGTGGGCCGTGAATAAACAAATCAGGAGGATGGACATGTCTTTACTCAGAGTGCTGTCTATCGTCTATTGGACTGCTGTGTGAAATGCAACAGGGGAGGACATGGAGATGAATGAGGAACAAGAGAGTCGTTGCAAACACATCCACTCCACTGATGTCGCTCTGTGCTGGTTCTACACGCTTTGGAACTTGTTTTGGACCTTCACAGAGCCGCCGTTGCCTCCTGGCTGCCTCCACTGCACAAAAGCAAAGCTCACATTATGACCAAGACGCTTATTGCATTTACACAATCACAAGCGGAGCCTCTCAAACAACACAGATTCATTATTATGCCGGGGAGTTATTTGATGCCTAAACAATCACGCTACAATCACGGTCCCCTTGTGTGAGCCTCGTGTTTTCAATTTGATGCAACCTTTTACGCATTCTAACCTTTCATCAACACGCCAACTTGGATTCAGGTCAGGATTCTTTAAATAAAATAAATAATTATCCCATAAATGTTCAAATGAATGCCTCCATTCCAGGGCTTCTCAAACGGTCTCAACCTGGGACCCATTAAGTCACAAACCACTTTTATTTGAGTCATTTTATTAGGGCCCGAGCACAAAGACCCATTTATGTGTATTATTTTTTACATTTTTATTGAAGTCATTTTTATATTTTATTTATTTTTATTTTTTACATTTTTATTTAAGTAATATTTTTATTTTATTATTACTTACACTTGTATTGAAGTCATTTTAATTAATTTTAATTTTTACACTTAGTCATTTTTATATTTATTTATTTATAGGATTTATAGGATTTTTTATGTAATTTTTTTTTCCAAGTCTGATTTATTTATTTGTTCCGACAAGTAACTGAATTTGTGTAAATGTATTTAAAACAAATTTTTATTGCCTGTCATCTTTTGAAATGACATGTCCGAGGCCCATTTTAGAGGAATTATTTTGTCATTTTGTCAAGGAAATGAGGAAGAACATGACAACTGCATGCATACGATAATGCATGAATTCAAAGGAGAAATCAAAAAGACTGCAAAATCACATTTGACTAGAAGTCAGACATGAGTGGTATATTACATATTTTAATGGTATTTTTGACTTGCTTACAAAGAAGACTACACTCATCACAATGCAACTTAACACTCAAAAGGTATACCCAAGAAATATACAAAGATGTACCAATACAAGTTTAAAATGGAGGAAAACATCTTTGAAGTTTTACCATAATGCATCGCGTCTGAGCAATGCATTCATTGGTGCCTTCCAGGGTGCTGCAATGACGTCAGCTTCCCTCTGTGCTCCTTTGGCTCCCTCTGGTGGACAGAGGCAGCATTGCATCCATCCATCCATTTTCTATGCCCCTTGTCCTCCAATGAAATGCTTTGCTCAGCTGAAATGTAGTATGAGAAAACTTTAAGATAGTTTTTTTTTCATTTTAAACTGGCCTTGGTTAATGTTTGTATATTTATTGGGTATCCCTTTGAGTGTTAAGTTGCTGTGTGATGAGTTTAGTGTTCTTTGTAAGTTGACACAGTGAGTCAGTAATGTCCTTCTGCAATTTCCAATGGGCCGTGAGTTTTTTCTTAGCTCGCTGCCTGGTCCTCACAATATGCCGTTTTATGACGTGGACATGTGCGTCTTATAGTCCGGTGTGCGTTATATATGTGCGTTTTTCCTCTAAATTTAGTGGGTGCGGCTTATACACCGGAATTTACCTAATGTTTTCTTTTCCACTTTCTCATGCAATCCAAATCCTTATTAAAAGTTGAAAAAATTACAAATAATTTCGGAAATAACAGCCTCCGCTTATTGATCACGGAGAAGGGGAAATGTTTGCTTCTGAAGAAGTCGCTGCGTATGTGTAGGCACATCCTAATCGGATTCCCCAAACCTTAAATCCCAGCTCTATAAACCATTTCTGTGTCATTTGTGAGCAATAATAATGGGACATGATGGAGGTCCTGCAGGCAGGACACAATAACCTCCCCGGCTATGACAAACAACAGCATGAGAAAGCAGAAGTCCAGGTTTACAGATGACACTTTCCTCCTGTTCCGTACCTACGCGAGCTGCTCTTTTCATTGGGTTTGCCTGAGACAGAAGCGATAGCAAGCCTTTTGTCTTCTCGGATGCTAATTGAATTTACGGGGATGTCGTAACCCCCCTAATGTGACACCGTCAGAGCGCTGTGTTAAAATGTGAACTGAGAGCCCTTCACCACCGGCGATGACATTTTTCCGCTAATCCCACAGTTTGACCGATGGCGGCCTGGATGTGGCGCCCGAAGATCTGCCTGTGGCCTTTCCACTTTATCCACTTGCTAGCCTGCTGACACTGACATGAATACTGGCCAAATGTGATAGAACCAGATTGTTTTCATAAATTAAGTGACTCTGAGATAAATCACACTCCTTTTAAATAACAAAATGCATATAATATACTTCAGGGGTCGGGAACCTTTTTGGCAAAGAGAGCCATGAAAGCCACATATTTAAAAATGTATTTCCGTGAGAGCCATATCATTTTTCAACACCGAATACAACCAAATGTGTGTATATTTAAGGAAGACCAACAATTTTAGAATTTAATAAGTCTCTGAATTTATTCTTTTTATAAAAATGTTATATTGAAGCTAACCAATAATAAATACATTACTTTTTACCATTAATGCAACTTCTGCTGCTGCATGGTTTTGCGCGCTACTCCGTATCTTTCTTTCCATTTTTCGTCAAAAGGGTTGTCTCTGCACAATTAGCTAGCTGAAGGATTAAAGGAGGGACGACCCCAATAATCAAGTTTTGGTGTCTGACACTGGAAAATGGGAAGGACAGCTGGCATTGCGCTACAAAATCAAATGGATTAAAATGCATTAGAATGCATATTTTAAATGTTATTTTTAACACTGATTTCTGTCATGTTTTACTTTAAAATGTCAGGAAAACAAATTAAAATAAAACACATTTTATGGTGTTAAGAAATGTCTGAGAGCCAGATGCAGTCATCTAAAGAGCCACATCTGGCTCCCGAGCCATAGGTTCCCTACCCCTGATATACTTCCTGCATGTTGAAAAGAAGTCAGCACAACTAACATGCCGACAGACAAAAACATCAGCTGCGTGGTGGCCGAGTGGTTAGTATGTTAGCTCCACAACCAGGCACCTGGGTTCAGATCCCTGTGCAAACACAACTGTGTTCCTTCCATATGCATCTTTGGTTAATTGGAGACTCTATTGTAAGAAAATAGAAGAGTACTCCTACATCTCGAATATGTGGAAGCAATTTTGCTTAAATCGACAAATTTTGTCTCAATTTAAGAATCCTAGAAGAGAATCTGCCTTACTTCTTACCTTGTAATAAGAGCATTGGGCTTAACTCTAGCTAAGTGACTAAGAACAACTCGCTTATTGTACGACTCATTATATTCTTAAAAGTCACAGAAAAATATTCTAGTTATAAGCATTCTAGCCAAGCAACTTTGATTTACCCCATTGGCAGAATTCTGTGCTTGAAATAAGAAAAGTTGTCTCATTTTAATATCATTTGGGCTTCTGTCAAGTATGGCTGTTTTTGCAGTGCAGTCCTGGCGCATGTGTGGCGATTTCAAGGAGTTTGTGCAACCGGAGTCAACATTTTCTTAACCAAATGACTTTGCGTAGGAGGAGGACTTGTCGCGACGTCTGTTCCGGACGTTGACGTGAGTAAACGGTTCCAAAACATCTTCTTTTCACCACTGACTGTTTTGTGCTCCTTCGTCCGCCATTTCTCTTCTCCCCCGTCTATTCTGGCGACGAATTGTGACGTTAGTCGCTTTCTGATGACGTACAGGTCGGATACACGCGACCCAAACGTTCAGACCGCAGTGGCACCGTGTACATAACGGATTCCTGGGAATCACTGACCTGCGGTGTGAACGCAGCCTCTGACCCTTGTGTGTGTTTTTGTGTGTCACCGTGAAAAGCAGGCCGAGCCCGGCCGTCCCGCAGAGATAAAGAACAATTATAGTCATCCGTCCTCGATCCAGAGATAGACAAGGAACTGTGTCATTGTCTTATTACCCAAAGGCTTCTGACAGAAAGTTCTCATAACACAACACGCCTCGTCACGGCGCCCCAGGGCCGGCTGACAAACAATTAAGCCCAAACAGGAAGAAAAGTCGCAGTGAAGATGACGGGAATGAATCCGTGCTTCACTGTGTTCTCAGCAGTCATCACGTCTATACCTGAGTCTGTTGACAAGAAGAAATGATGAATCGGCATATTCCTTCCAAAGCATGAATGGATTCTTGTCACTCTTTTTGGAGAACAAGTAGCACCGCTGTGCATCTTCAGGTACCAAGGGAAAGACGCAAGGTCTTCCCAGCTTATTATATTGGACTGAAAGGTCGATCAGAGCCATGGGAGACTTAATCCAGCCTAAGACAGGGGCGTCCAGACTTTTTCCCACCCACGGCCACATACTGAAAAATGAAAGGATGCAAGGGGGCACTTTGATATTTTGTAATATGCTAAGATGTTATATATACAGTGGTGCCTTGGTTCAAGACATTAATCCACAAGGTCCCACTCAAACCAAAACGAACTCTAACCAAAGCAAACTTTCCCCTAGAAAATAATGTCAATCCAATTAATCCGTTCTAGACACCCAAAAATGTTTACACAGAGCACATTTTATAGACAATAATTATAGTTTTACATGCAGAAAATGGTGCAAAAATAATTACAAAGGACAAATGAACATTTAACATCGGTTTTACCTAGTTTTATTAGGGAAAAAACACAAAACCATGAATTAACAAAATAACACAAAATAAAGAAATTATTTTGCTGCAACCACAATGTGCAAAAAAATATATCAAAATAAATACCAACCTTCTAGAATCAATAAACATGTACCTTGCCGCAGCCAATGACTGAGCTTCGCCGTCACATTTATATACCTCTGAGGTCTTGCACCCTTGTCTCGGCACGGCCCATCGCCCTTCTTTTTTGTGTGGACGTGCGAGTATCGCAAAATTTCATCTTGCGCGTGTGATCCAAGATGGCGGTGGAAACAAACCTGACGGTATTTTGGATGCTAAACAAGCGGACGAACGCAACCCAAAGCAAAATTTTAGCAAAAATTTTGGTTGTTAACCAAAAAACGTGCTAACCGGGGCGGACGTTAACCGAGGTATTTCAAGGAAACATGGATTTTTAGTATCAACTTCACTTTTTGCTCTTTTTTTCCCATTTTTACAGTTTTTTTATTTGTTATTGTAAATTTCCTTCTTGTAATATTTTGACTTTATTCTGATGATATTATTCTTCTCTAACCTAATTTTCCAAATGTTTGTTTCTCATAAAATAATTTTTTTAAATAATATATTTTTGAAATATTTCACTTCTATGCTACTAAAATTTTCTTCAAAATATAACAAGTTTATTCTCGTAAAATTCCGCCTTTTTTTCTTGTTAAAATAAGACATTTTTCTCTTAATATTTTGGTTTGATTCTTGTAAAATTACAGCTGTTTTTCCATTTTTGCTGGGGGGTTTTTTATGTCAAATTTTGCAACTTTCTTCTTGCAATATTAGGACTTTATTCCCATCATATTTTCACTTTATTCCCATCATATTTTCACTTTATTCCCATAATATTATAACTCTTTCCCCAACCTAACTTTCCAAAAATGACAACTTTATTTTGTTTTGTTTGTTTCACATATTATGACTTAAAAAAATAATAATAATATTTCAACGCGATGCTACTAAAACGACATTATTTTTCCTCATAATATCACAAGTTTATTTTTGCAAAATTACAACTTTTTTCCTGTTAGAATACAACATTTTTGTCTTCATATTTTATTCTTATAAATTAAAGTAATTATGACTTTATTCCGATAATATTTGGACTTTATTCTCGTAACATTATAACATTTTCCTCAACTTCATTTTACCAAAAATGACAACTTTGATTTGTTTCTCAAACTGTTACGACTTCAAAGAATGTCTTTTTTTCTTTAATATTTAAACTTTATGCTACTAAAAATGACATTATTTTTCCTCATAATATTACAATATTATGCTCGTAAAATTGCAACTTTTTTTCCGTTAGATTGCAACTTTTTTCTCTTAACAACTGACTTTATTCCTGTAAAGTTTCTCCTGATTCTTCCATGTTTGCTGCTGATTTGTTGTTTTTAAGTTTTCTTGTTAAATTATATTCTTATAATGTGCCGCGGGCCAATAACAGAAACAGCCGCGGGTTGCAAATGGACACCCCTGGCGTCAGAGAATACGGACAAAAGTGCTGGGAATGTGTCGTCACCGCCCCCCCGTTGCAGCCCCACATATCATACGTATATTTACCTCCCGGTGACAACAGAGCAACGGTCAAGGGCCGTCTGGCCGTGGCACGTCGGCCCCCGTTGTACTGATTTATGCTCTCGTCGTCAGTTTAATCGGGGCGAGTCACACCCACGAAGGGGCAGAAACCACGAGCGAGCCTGGACTACACCGGAGGCCTGCGCTATTACTTACAGAAGTACAAGTCACAGTGTGTAATTAATCAGTAATTAATCAGCTCTGCGGAGCTCCTCACCTGCAGAGTCATGTGGCAGGTGCGTAGCGCTTCGGGCCAGCCGCGTAAAACCATCACTGGTCTACAATAGCAGCAGTCTTCTTCCTTCCACTCCACCGCCAGAGCTTACTTGGGAGAGGTTAGCATTTTGTGGTGGAAAGAAAAGTGCTGGAAATGTGCAACACGAGCAATTACAATTCTACCCTCAAAAGCGACACCATTAAAAACATCATATCCTGCTAAAATACCTAAAGAAGCACTAAAAAGTGCACACAATTATACAGACGTGGAGAACGCAGTCTTTGCTGTGGCGTACGGAGATTTCACTGTTGTTTTTCACTCATGACAACAAATGGCAAGTTTTCTCCCCGACAACACGGACAATGTCGACAATATGACTTCAAAGCTTTAATGACATGACTCCTGATGACATTAATGCCCTGATTGATGCCCACTCACAACCGCTGACTGAGGACGACCTGGCAATATTCTGGTCCCGAAGAAAAAAGAGCGCCAACAACTACTCATAACTACGTTCTTCGCTCGCAAAAAGACACCTGCGCTAAGGGCTTCAGCGGAAAAAGCAACTGTAAAATGTGCGTGAGTCACTATTAATCATTCCTTATGTACCCAACCTCGTAGATTGACCATTCTAATTAAATTAGTTATTTCTAAAAGCTGTCATATTTGACTTTTTATAGGAAAAGCTTTATACCCGGTTCTGGATTAGGCGAAAGAAAATGGATGGAGGGGCGTTTATATATTTATTTCTCAAATAGGCTTTGATCTTTGGTTTCATTCTATAATACAGTAGTGTACTTACTTATATGTACAGTGTATATGTACTCTTGAAAAATCTACAGAGGTTTGAACTTTGACAGAGTTTAAACAAGAGAGAAATGTGAGAAAATGTTCATGCCTGTCTGAGAAACGTGTATAAAGTGTATGCTGAGGGCTTTTACAGCCGTAAAACATCTACAATAAACCAAAAATATATCCTGTAGATGAAAAAACATGCATCCAGGCGACAAACAAACAAAACAGGCACACGTGCACATGTCAATTTATCAAGGCGGCAAAACTATCGATTTTGGGTTGTTTTTTTTTAATCATTTGATTAATCGATTTATCGATTATCGTGACAGTAATAATCCAAACGCACACAATTCTTTTTTACCCAAACACAATTATCCAACAGCAGTTGCAGCACATGCTTATTTTAGTAGCAAGGCACCCTTGCAGAAAACAGGAAAAGGCGGGATGTTTTCTTTTACTGCATGCTTTGAATGGGGAACAAAGTAGCACCATCTGGTGGACACATATAAACATTCAACATTTAAAGCCCAAATTGAAACGGTAACATAAAGGACAGCATCAGTTTCTGTTAAGATAAACGCGGCATTCAGAAGGAAGGCAAGTTCAAAGGTTCTGTTGTGTGGCTAACATAAGAAACCGACATGACCATTTTTTAAAAGAAATGTTACCAAAATTCAACCTATCAATAAACGACATCTGTAACGTAACGTAAAACCTGAAGCTGGTATTATCTGCAGACGATACAAGCGCATTGTGTTCTGGAGATATCGCACAGGAGCCAAATAAAAAAACAAAAATCACAGCTGAATTAACCATACTAAAAAGACGGTTTCATAAAAACAGGCGTATCCCTGAAGCTAAGTAAAATGAAATCATGTTAATTGGAAATGGCAGAAAGGACACGCATGCACAAATACAAATTGACGCCGTGGACATCAACAGGGTGAAGGAAAGTACATTTCTCAAGGTCACAATAGATGATAATATGAACCGGAAATCTCACATTAAAAATGTACCACATAAAGAAACACCTCAGTGCTGAATAAAGCAACATTTGTTCTGGACTAAAAGTCACCCCTCATGCTTTTTGTTCACTGATTTGACCATTTGTAACTTATTCCCCCATATCTCCACACATCAACTAGTACAGGTACAGGTCACTTAGGATGGTCCACAATGCCGCTTTTAGAGAACACACAAACCCTTCAATCAACATTTGCTCACTTGGTAAACTCTCAAACAGCTAAAATTTTGCATAAAGCAAACAATAACCTGTTACCCAAAAATGTAAAACAATTCTTCTCAACAAGCGAGGAGAAATATGACCTGAGGGAAAAATGAAAATGTACAACACTTACATGCACGGACAACGCTAAAAACCTTCAGCATTTCAGTATGTGGAATCAAATTAAGCAGCGGAACTCGAACGGCGCACTAAAATGAGCGTTTTTAAGAAACAGTACAAGCAGGAAGATACACACACTATATAATACTTCACATACAATTGAATCAGTTCTTGTCTATTTGCTATCATCATGAAGTCTGCTGCATAATGTCTTTGCAGTACCGTACCTTGACTGTCACTGCACCACACCGTTAGAGCGCCTTATCACTTTCCTGGCAAAGACTACATTTGGAAAACAGCAAGTGATGTGAAGCGGATGACGGCTAGCATGAAATAAGCTTAGCTTCTTCCTACTGCTTTTTGGACGTGAGGAACTGTGAGCTGTACTGTGTGATGGACTCAGGTGTAATTTGTGTGCATGTTCAAACTGAATGAAGCCATGACCATTAGCGTTACCCCCATTAATTCACCACAGTCAAAGTGGTTGGAAAATAAATAAGTGATTGTCCCTAAGAGTGTATGGAGTTGCGCCCCATGAAAAAGCTTTGGGAATATCCTCAATAATGAGTTATCTCACAAAACGTAGCGCGCTCACGTTAATGATACACGTAATCAGTGACGGCTCTGAGATGCAACTCATCAGCGATAAGTATTTTCATGAGAAAATGAGCTGCAGCTCTTAAGACGAGTCACTTTGAGTCTGAGATTGCATAATCAGCTGCCGTCCAAGCACATCGCTCTTCAAACTGAAGCAAATTCCACGGGAAAATGAAAATGAGTCGGATACAAAAAAAAACAGCCCTGAGATCTTATGATTATTCTGCCATGAATAATAAAAGGACAGCGTAAATATTGGGAGCAGCTATCGGCCGCTGCGGCTTAAGTAGCAAATAGCGAGTGTCATCTTTCACAGGCTGCTAGCTATCAGACCCTCGCTTGTTTGGCAACAGCGACGATTAACACCAACATTGTTGCTTCCCACCTGGCCCTTTTTCTCAGCTCAATGAGCAGCCAGCATTTCCTCGCCGACAGGATGTTCCAAGAGAAGAGCTCCGCTCGCACCTCATAAACAGCGAGAGTACACCGCATTCGTTTTATTCCAATAACAGTTTGATGGCCACAATTCTTTATTAGCATTTCACTGTCTGGTGCTACTCCTGGCGGTGCTTTACTGCTCTCTCTGCTTGAAAACTGTCCCCGGTTGGCGTTACTGAGAGCTGACGAGATGCCAACGTCAATCTGGAATTTCAATAGGAGACCGGGTCAGGGTGAGTCCAGGTCCTGGTTAAAGCATTCACATTTAGAAATACAGACAAAACAAATAGACTATAGTGGAACCTTGGTTAGCGTGTTTTTTGGTTTACAGTCGTCCCTCGTTTAAAGCGGTTAATTGGTTCCCGACCCGACTGCGATAAATGAATTTCCGCAAAGTAGGATTCCTTATTTATAAATGGAGTAGTTAAAGGCATAGAAAACCCGTTTAAGACCTTTTCTTAAGCATTATTCAAATAAAACCTCAAATAACACTACTATAGTCACCTTTGCACTTGTATTACCAAATATAGTTGACATAATAATATAAAATAAGCCATTACTAAGACTCACACGTTAGCGTTGGCAGCATACTTGGCGGCTATTGTAACTCTTCAGTTCACACACGATGCCTGGATTTAATGACACATGAGCACAAAATGGCATGAAGGCAATGAGCACACGGTTTGAGTGGAGATGTGCTTTGTAAATAAAGTACAACGTACATGTTGGCATTGACATAAAACACAAATAGCTCACCTCTCCTTTCTTTTTGTCAAAGTGGCTTTAAGGGTGCTGCAAGTTGGACACACCTACACCATCGTAACCCTGGACACTCAAGTTATACTCTTTCATACTGTCCTGTTTAAGCAGGACGGATTTATATGGGAAAGATATTTGAATCGTTATTTTATTCTGTTAATTGTGCTGTTTTTAACAAAACAATATATTGTTGAACAATTCATTTCCCATGTATTCGTAAAGGCAAACCAGGGGGTTGGTTGGCACTGCCATCAAGGTGTCCCTTACTTATTTTTTGCACAAGTCGGCAACCCTACCGGTTAATTTGCCGATTTTATTTGATTATTATTGAATATATCGTAACTAGCTTGGTTATGACGTACTAGCTAGTCAGCTAATGTGCTATTTGTACAATTGTACAATGCAACAATAAATCCAAAGGGTCGTCTTTGGTTGCAGCGTCACTACGAATCTTAGAATAATATGTGTTTCATACCAAATTATTAGCTAAACGTGGATTGCTGTCACTCGTCTTTCTTGCCTGGCAGTTTCAGTAAGTAAATCCATATTCTTTACTAGACCTATTTTACGACTCTTAGAATATTAGTACAGCGTTTCATGCCAGGGCTAGATAAGCAGCGATCGGCTGCTCACTGGTATTGTATTTTGTGTGTGCATGGAGTTGTCAGTGTTACTTACTGATGATCAAAAAAAACACACTCGTGGTCATTTTTGTGCGTGTGTTATATCACACTTACCACAACACAATGTCAGTGAATGTTATTATTGTGTTATTGTAGTTAACTTCTTGGCTTTGCTGTGAGTCCTTTGCTGCATTTGTTTGCATTCTCTTCCCAGAATGTATTCTGGGAGTGACGTCACAGCCAAGATGATGTCGGTTCAGAAAACTAGCTGGGGGTGTCGTGTGAAAATCATTTCACTCGTATTTCATAGTTGTTTATTTATCTATGAGAGCAGTATGACAAAAATGTTTTATTAAGTGAGTGCTTTCATTTTGTTATGGTTTTGTTAAGACTTTTTTTGGTGTCGTGAGTATTTCAATGTACCTTACTAACTAACATAACCTGCGTGGAGGGCTGGGCCTCTCTTGAGCGCTGCGAGTTAAGCGTGAAAATAAAAACATTTTTGTACACTAATCAATAGCTGGTCATTTCTAGCAGACAATACGGTGTAGTGGAACAAGGAAGTGTGTGTCTCACTCGCTTGGTTGATGGATGGACTATCCTAATGTGCCCCACTAGAGTAGGTGTCATCATTTTAGTTTGCGCACTGCAAAAACTGAAAACAAGATTTGTCTTATTTCTAGTCAGTGTGTCTAAGTTTAGGGTTTATAAATGGCCAGCCATTGAAATACTGTAATACGTCATTTAGTCTTACTCATGTCAACTATCTCATCTTTTCAGTAAATCATGACAGTCATGTTCATCGACAAAGCACGAGTCTGATGTAGTCCGTCGCAGCCAAGAAAATGCTGTTTGTTCCCAGGCACAGTGTGAATTAAAAAAATGAAACTGTTGATTATCAAAAAAATGAAACCAATTGGTTGTTCACGGTTAAGCGAAATGTCTTGTTTTATCTTGTGTCATTGTAATTGCTCTTCAGCCAAGCAAAAATACTTGATTAATCGAGGGAATTTTCAGTCGAATAGTCGATTAGTAAAGTATTCAAAAGCTGCAGCCCTGATAACAACACTCACACTTAACTGGAAATGGCGAAGGATAATTGAGGAGCATGAAATGACAAAAAGGAGGGTCGAGTGGCGCCTAGCGCTTCTTTCTCTGAATCAAAATCATTTAGATCTTTGTTTGTGTGGACCTTCTTCGGTGAAGTTATTAAAGCCCTAGGTTATGAGAAATGCAGCTTTGCATCCATGCGCACAAGATGATAATGCTCACGTCAGATAGAATAGAAATTCCTTCAGGAGGCAAAGGCTTTGGGGTCATTAGTTTTCCCTGATGCTAGAAGTTACCAACAAACGAAGATCAATTGAGCTGGAACTATTTAAAGTTTCAGGTCAGGGCATGCAGCGATAGGAGGTCACTTCGCTTCGCATTCTGCGTTTCCTGCAGCCGACGAAGCTGAGCCAAAGGGAAAGTGCAGCACTTCCACAACAACAAGCATCCGTGTCTTCCGACACCGATAAGTTGTCCTCGGAGAAATTAAGCAGGCTCTTTCAACAGCTTCCACTCGAAAGTTCTTAGATATTCATGAATACATGGCATCCCATCGCTGGCTGTCACTTCCTGTGGAGGATCACCAGTGCACATGCTCACTAACTCCATTAACTACGAGGCCCTCATACACATTTGGCGAATGAGATGGGAACACATTTTGGGGGCACGCATTCCGCCAGTGGGAATATCACAGGCAGAGAATCTTCTTGGCTCACCTTTTCCTCAAGTAGATGACGCGTGAACACGCAAGTAATCAGGCAGACTCTCTCACACAAAGTGGCATGACGGGTGCAGAGCATGCAATAAACATTCTGGAGAAAGACATCTTTGCACGTGTAGCATAAATGATAAGCTCCATCCATCCATTGGATTAATCCCTCTCACGGATAGCCAACATTCTTAAGGATAACCACTGGGGGGCCGGATTCTTCATTCACTGTTATTATTACTTTGTATAAACGTCAAGGCAAGGCTCTTCCCTCACCAAAGGGCTAATACTGTATAATCACAATAAAGTCATAAATCAAAACACATGCAGCTAGATTTACGCCAGTCAAAGATCCCCTAAAGGACATTACTGTGTTGGAGGATCTGCAAGAACACTAGTCAAAGATCATATAAATGACAGTGGACCAACTAGGCCTGTCACGATAACAAATTTAGCTGGACAATAATTGTCCAACAAATTATTGTCAATAATCGATATCATTGACAACATTTTTTGAGACCATTTTTTCATTAATTACATGGCATAAAAATTGGAATTGGAATGTCAAGAACTAAAAAAAAATTAAACATCATAAATTAAGCAAAATAAGACCAAAAAAACTCAATTAAAATAAAATGGACACTGTCTCTGCACACACGCAGTTATGTAGTGTATTGTTAAACTAAGGTAGGGGGTCATGTTCGAGCTGGAACACACATCTGTGGTGGCGGAGTAAAATGCAGTGTTTCCGATGTCCTTCACATGTCTCCTTTCACTTGGTCATACAGTTCAGGAATTGCTGTTTGAGTCATGTTGTACATGTACGTTCTCCCAGGTAATTCCTACTGACTAACATTTCTAACATTTCCGCAAATGTTGTATTTCTTCTGCAACGTAGGGAGCAACACTGGCTGACTGTCGGGATGAAGGCTCCGTTCCACCTCTGTTTTAGGTGTGCATACAAGTTGGTCGTATCCCCTCCTTCCTTGCCACTACTTTCCAACAAATGCGACATATCGGTTCGTCCGCGTTCATGCGCTAACCTTGGTCATTCTGTTTAAGACCGAAAAATATTCCCACATTCGCCTTAGAAACAATCGCTTCTGTGCCTTCATTCATGTTAGCGTATGCTTGCTCACGAAGCTAACTTGCTGCCAGCCCAGGTAGCCCCGCCTCCACGTAGTGGGACAAAGCTCATAGCTCACAGGTAGGCGAAAGGAGGGTTCACTCTCTCCGGTCATTCCACTGTAGCACCAACGCGCACAAACAGCTGCCGAGTGAACCCTCTTGTCATTCAGCCTGAAAGAGAGACGAGGAAAACAAACGTTTATCGTTCGATTATCAATTTATGGATTATTGTGACAGGCCTACGACCAACTGAAAAAAACGTGAGTCAAAGATGCTCTAAATAACAGCAACGCGCTGCTGTTTTTAAGGACCTTGTGCAGAAACACCTGTTTGTGGCAGGAGTGCTGCGCTGTTTAAGGACCTAATGCAAAACCCCTAGTCAAAGATCCTCTATGTAACACGAGCGTCCTCTATATCATTCATTATTCTCAACTGGTGGGTCGTGACCCAAAAGTGGATCGCAGAGCAGTTTTCAGTGGGTCGCGTACGTTTGCCTGGACAAAAAAATATGTCATGACCCGACGTCCGTAAATGCACCTTGCATTTTGTCTGTGCGATTCGATTGCTGCCACACCACGAAGTGACAATAGTTGAGAGGTTTGAGTTGAAAAATGTCATGAGGGGCGATGGCGATGGTGGGTCCCGCAGCCAAAAACAGTTGACAAGCACTGCTCTATATAACAGGAACAATGTTGTTTTTATGGGCTTCAAAATACACGAGAGGCGAGTTGTTTGAGAATAATGAGAGGTACAAATGAATACAACTTGCTTGCAAGGAGACAAATCAATACAACCTCATTCATGCTAAACCGTTAATACAGGAAACCACATATGTGAGGGGAGGGGTGAGCTCCTCCTCCTGTGAGGGACAGAGACGGTGAAGGGCAGACTCATTTGATTCAGGTGATAAGCATGTGGAGGACTTCTATGAAAGGATTCTGTTAAAGTGAGATGAAGACAGCTGAAGAAGACTATAAGGAGTCGTTTCATAAGTGCAAATATAACACATTTTTCTAACAAGGATCTACTGCAAAGACGTGAGCCGAAGATCCTGTATATGACAGAAGCTGGTTAAGAGGTGAGGGTCTATCCTGACGGGTCACTGTCCTGTGCTGCTGTCCTGTCACCAGCGGTACACCTCAGGCTTCTCCAGCATCTTTGCACGGCCAATGCTAATATGAGCAGACGTACATGTCCAGTACATGTGCGGAGGCCATTGCTGCCAGATGACATCATTTCACATCTTCACACCAAATCCATTGCTGGTCAACACGTAATGCCTCCCTCCCGTAGGCATCAAAGAAGTGCGCTTAAAGTTTTAGCCTAAATCTGGACACCTGCCGGGGTTAAAA
Organism: Dunckerocampus dactyliophorus; assembly: GCF_027744805.1. Taxonomy (NCBI): domain Eukaryota; kingdom Metazoa; phylum Chordata; class Actinopteri; order Syngnathiformes; family Syngnathidae; genus Dunckerocampus; species Dunckerocampus dactyliophorus. The sequence goes on from NC_072825.1 coordinate 2,355,222, forward strand.
GAAAAAAACGGACAGAACGGGCCTGCAACAACAATCATCGGCCTGCATCAGGACCGCTCTCTAATCATCAGAGGAGCACTGCAGCGGCACCAGCCACCTCAAAGAAGTGCTGGCATGTGAGGATGGACGGATGGGAGGAAGAGGAGCAGCAAACTTTAGAATCCGTAAAACGAGCCCCCGTGGACTCAGGAACTCTGTAACGCATTTGTTTGCTGGCGTTGTGACCTGATGCATTTACAAGCACATCGGGCATTCCAGACGCAGTCAGGCTTTACTGCTTAAATTGTTCAAATATCAAGAACGCTCCAGCCTGGAGCAACCTTCATAATCAAATACATCACATGCTAAAGAGGATCGCATTTGCGGAAGATTGCGGCTCGCTTCAGTCTGTTGATGTTACACGCGCCGTCCAGCGGGAAGGCAGCGGAAGCCCGCATACTCGCCATGCAGCATTCGCGACCTCACTTTTTTGGTTGAATTTTTGAATTTTTTTTTGCGTTCCTTCGGATTTGACATTTTAAAATTCCTGACTTTTTCCAGACTCAGTAAATAGATGCAGATCATTAGCGCTGCAACGAATAATCAAAGATTAATTGATTATCCAATTACAGTGTTCCCTCGTTTATCGCGGGGGATGGCTTCCCAAAATAGCCCGCAGTAAGTGAAATCCGCCAAGTAGCCAACTTTATTTGTTTCCAATGATTATATATGTTTTAAGGCTGTAAAAGTCCTCGCCATACTCTTCATACACTTTTCTCACATTTCTCTCTTGTTTAAACACTCTCAAAGAATTTTAATACTCAACCTACTAGGCTGGACACATGAAATGATTAAGTGACTCATCGTATTTGACGGTGCCTCTTTGTCTTTGTTAGCATCTTCCTCTGCCTTTTGGGTGCACAACGTTTCGTCGACATTGTGGGTTTTGTTGAGGAGAAATTTGCAAACCCGCAAAGTCTGCAAGCTGTTTGCTAGCGATGACACAACAGGAGACACGGCAGGGCGGCACAAAGGAGATTGATTGACAATGGCCTACAGCCAATCAGGATGCAGAAGACAATGGGCGGTGCAGACAGAAGAGAGAGGGAAGAGAAAGAGACGTCACCTCGTGCTCAGCACAGAACTACAACACTCAACTTCCCACAATGCAATTCTTCGGCCTCGAACAGCGTTCACACGCTGTACAAAAATAAAAATAAATCAAAAGCACTGAAAAAAATGGTATTCCATGAATCATTTTCTGTTTTAAAAATGTAAATGTCCCTCGATTTCAGCGTCTCAAATGTGAATATTTTTTCATTTCCTTACTCATCCATGAAAGCAGACCTATTTATGTTTGCGTTTTAGGCAAAATAAGATATTGACACGCATCAGCTTGGACTTTGTAAAAATGTTTTTGCCTCTTTTCTGATATGTTGCGGACCAAACCACTAACTTTGCAGTTCACATTGATTTGGTCCGTATAGGGCAAGGGTGTGCTCGGTGCGGCCCGGGGGCCAATTACAGCCCGTGGCTGTTTTTTATTGGTCCTCAGCACGTTCTTAAAATGCATTTAAACAAGAAAACTAAAAACAACAGCAAAATTTGAAAAAAGATAAGTTATTTTACGAGAATAAAGACAAAGTATTAGAAAAATAAAGGAAAAAGATTAAGAAAAAAAATAGCATTACGTTGAAATATTAAAGACTAACTTACGTCATATTTTAAAAAGTCTAAATATTATGAGAAAGAAGCAAAACAAAGAGTAAAGTCGCAATTTTAGAAAAAATTTGATTTGATAAAAGTTAAAAATATTCCTATAATAAAGCCAATGCTGAAAATAAAGACAGAATATTAGAAGAAAGAAGGTACAAGAAGAGAGTTGAAATATTTGAAAAAATGAGCAAAAAGCGTAATGTAAGGAGAAAAAGTTCATACTAATGGTACGCTTCGTCAAGAGTAACACAAATAAAATAAAACACATTTGCATATCCCCGCATCCTCTGTGGAAAATGTTTGGACACCTCTGCTCTAGAGCCTAACCAATTAATGATTCATCGAAACAACAAGCTTCACATGAATGGAGGTAGTCCCGAGTGGCGGCCCTAGTATGATGGAAATAAATGATGGAACATATATATATATATACTGTATATATATATATAGTATATTTCTCTGATGCTGCCACAGCTTAATAAGTGGTGAGTACCTTCAAATGTGTTTAGTAAGTGTGTGAGGCATATTTAGGAATTAAAACCTTCTCAACTCCTCGCTCACTGGTGGGTCCGGAATGGAACTCCCGTGAAAAGCAGGGGGAACCTCCTGTGCTCTATATAAAAGTGTCGCCCTTCAATTCAATTCAATTCAAACCAATAAATCACGTTCCAGCCCACACACAACCGAAGCAGTCAGATAAAAAGAGTCCTGATATGAGCTCAGCCTTTTTTTACGCACGGCAAACGTGACAGAGGGCCTGCAGACGCATCCGATGAGCACAGACAAGCAGATAAGAGCTGCACACAATGTGATGTTCCAGGGATACTTGATACTCTGTCCTGAATTGAATTGAATTGAATCGAGTGAAACCACGGAAGTCGAGGACAATCCCTTCTTGGATGCTAAACCTGTTTTCATTTGAATAATGATTCTCTTGGAACTTGAAGACAAAGGAAAAGCAAAACTCACATGCAGGGAAATAAGACTGCTTCCTGAGCTGCGGTCTCACTTGGTAAAGTCTACATGATTCCCGTACTTTCTGGACTATAAGTGGCACATTTTTTCATGGTTTGGCTGGTCCTGCGACTTATACTCCGGAGCAACTTATATGTTTTTTTTCCCACACTGACAGCCGCGAGAGGGCACTCTAGGCTTGTGTGCCATTATCTTCTACTCCCATCACTCCTGTAGCCCTGAAAATGTACAATGTAAACATCAACTTTTAAAGGCAAAATGGTAATAGCAGAAAGGACACGTACGACCAAATACAAATAGACGGAGTGGACACCGGAACGGTGAACGAAAATACATTTCTGGGGATCATAATAGATGAGAAAATGAGCTGGAAATCTCACATAAAAAATATACAACATAAGGTGGTAAAAAATACTTCAGTTTTGAATAAAGCAAAATTTGTTCTTGATCAAAAATCACTCCAGACTCTTTACTGTTCTCTGGTATTACCATATCTAACTTATTGTGTGGAGATATGGTGTAATAACCATAAAAGCAATCTTCACTGGCTAAATGTACTGCAAAAAAGATCAGTGGTGATAATTCATAATGCCGCTTATAGAGAACATGCAATTCCCCTATTTTTTAAAACACAAAGATTAAAATTCGCTAAAATAATGCACAAAGTTAACAATAACCTGCTACCCATGTCACCAAATGTCATACAATATTTCTCTACAAGAGATCTTAGGGAAAAACTAAACTTAAACACTTATATGCCAAAACAATGCTAAAACCCACAGCCTCCTCCTGCTCCTTTTGGACATGTGGAACTGGGAATTGAATTCTGTGATGTATTTCATTGTAACTTGCATGTGTGTTCAAATAAAATTAAACCACAACCATAACCAACTGCACTGCAAAAACTACATTTCAAGAAAGTAAAAAAAAAGTCCCATTTTAACCGTTATTTTTTTTCCTAAAATATCTTGTCTAGCAATTTTCACTTGAGAAAAATAATCTTATATGAAGAAAGTATAGCTTGCCAATTTGCCAGAAATTAGTTATTTTTTCTAACAAGCTAAAAATGTAATTTGGATTATTCTTCAGCAACAAATAAATATATATTTGCCTGAAATTAGGAGCAAAAACTGCTTACCTCACTTTCTAAATTTAAGAACGGACTCATACACAGAAAATATACATAAAGATTTGCTGATTTTGGAAGAACACTGCAATTTTCACATGACAAAAATAATCTCATGTTAAGAAAGTATAGCTGGCCAATTCTTTTTTTCAAAATGTTTTGACAGAATTTTTTTTTTTCTAATAACAAGCTAAAAACCGTATTTTGATTATTATTCAACAACAGATTAAGGACATTTGTCTTAATTAAGAATAAAACTAAATTTAAGAATGGACTCACACACAGAAAATAAATGGAAAGGTTTGCTGATTTCGGCGCAATGTGAAGGCTGCACAGCAAATTTCATAGAGCGTACCAAGATTCATTAAACTAAATCTAGTCATAAAATGTGTCAAATTATTCAACTTGGTTCAAGAAAATATTACTCTCTTTTTTATCTAGTTTCTAAATGTAAAACCTCGTGAAGTTCCATGCAATTCATGCCCAAAAAGAATTCTGATAGTGTTCTGATCGTGAACGGAGCCTCCTCAGCGTCCTTTGCTCTGCCACAGATGTCGGGTTGTCCAGCTCAGTGCCGATGTCAGAGCCCGCCTTCCTCACCGGTTTGTCAAGGCGTGTGGCGTCCTTCTTCTTGAGATAAAGTATCTATCCATCTATCTATCTACTCCAGAGCGACTTATAGTCCGGAAAATACGGTAGGTTTTCTTGTTAAATTCGATTTTTAGAAAGTCTCACAGAATTTAAAAAAAAAAAAAAAAAAAAAAACAGCTGCTGACTGCACTTCGGACATCACAATTTCTTGACTATATATTTCTTTACCTGAATAATGATCTCCTCAGTTGTGCATAGTTCATGCCATATGTTCATGTTTACATCCCAGTGCACGTGTTACATAAAGCCCATGCTATAAGACCCTGGGGGGGAAGTCACACCGTGGCGGCAAACCGCATGAATCCTAGCATCTGTACCCAAACCTTTCACCTGCTAATAATGTCAGCGTGTGCCGAGCAAGTCACATGCCCACAGAGCTGCTGTTTTGTCAAGAGTTGTCAAGAAAACAACAACACCGACCACGCCGACTCATGCACGTCCCATGTTCCACTTGAAAGGCCACAAAATCGGCCCGGTCGCTCGGACGTTTGAACGGGGAGGCAAGATGCATCACGCATGTCACCGAGCTCATCCTTCGCTGCTCGCCTCGTGCTACAGCCAATCCCAGCATGCATCGCGCAGATGGCAGAAGAGCGGGCAGGTGGCCAGTCCTGCACAGGTTGGACGCAGGCATGCAGGCTTAAGCTTCTACTCAAAGCGTGTTGGCCAAAATGGAGCCTTGATGCTGGAATTTGCATCGTTTAAAAGCGCTTTTAGTCGTTAGTTGTGTGTGTGTAGCGTTAATGTTCATGAGCTGTGTTTGTCCAGCCAGAAGCACTATTATGCAAACTTACTGCTCCCACATCTGCAGGCTTTCTTTTAAGATGTGCAGCGAATCCTGCTTTTAAAAGTATTATGATAGTTAATTATGGTGGTTTATCTGTCTGTTTGTCTGTTTGTGTTCAACATAACTTCAAAGCTTCCGAATGGATTTGGATGAAATTTTCGGGAATTGTCGGAAATGGGATATGAAAGAAGTGATTCAATTTTGGGGGTGATCCAAAATTCTAACTTTTCCCAAAATTTCCCCTTACCCTACAACTACTTTTTATTTATTACCTGCTACGACTGCCACATTTCTCCACCGAACATCAAAATTCTCAACTCATTCGGGACATTTAGCCTTCCCGGTACATTGTGCTATCATTCTAAGCTCTGTTAGCATACAAATGCTAGTATGCCAATGTTAGCGTGCTAGCAATGCTAACATGCTATTGGTAGCATACTAGCATTTTTACCTATTTTCATTGGTGGACACATATATAAACACTTAGCATTATCATGCTCGTCTTAGCATGTTAACATTGATAGCATGTTAACATTAGCATTGCAGCATTTTTAGCCATTTTCGGGCATTTGTGCATATAACTCCACAAAAAACAGCCACAACACTTGAGAAAAAAAATACAACAGGTTCTACAAAATATCAAAGACTGTTCCAAAAAACGTAGGATTATTATTTGGGCGTGAATCACAATATGGGGGGAACGATGCGATCTCCGTGTGCTTCTCTAGTTCACTATGTGATCCTTGCTGGAAAAAGTTTGGACCCTCCACCTTCCCGCTGTAGGGACACATATTTGTATCGGGACCTTTAATGTGACCCCCGTCCATCCACTGGCCAGAAAGGGACTGACCGAAGCATCTCAGCCTGAAGCTAACGTGCGGCACACAAATGCAACCCTGCAAAACAAAAGAAATAAGCGAGCATGTGCGCCCAAGCAACAGCAGGCAAAAATAGACAAACGCAGGAAATGAGCGGCTCTACAGGTGCCTGATTAAACAAGGTAACGATCCGGTATATTTTAGTGCGGCGTACTGGAGCAGGCCGAGTATACGACTGAGCTGAACTTTTAGTGCGTCGATATGTTTGCTTCTTACGATCTCACAGGCGGTTCCTTTAGCGCCTGTGGTTTTATTTTATGGGCCCTTGAGCTGCTTGCGCACCTGAACTGCAGCCTTGCCACTGAGCATGTCAGTGTTGACTGTAAATAGGGATGTAATTGAACTGGTATATGCACTACTTCAGCTTTACATACAGTAAACGCATGCAGTACGTTACAGTGAACTGTTCAAACATTCATATACCACCAGACTGGTGACATATGTTCAGTGAACGCTGACACTGTTGAGGGCATTGCACTAAAAAATCTCAGCATTGTCGATCAGAGGTAGGCATGACGTCATGCCTGCAAATCTTAGCAGCCAACCAGATCATTATCCCGCACTGGCAGCGCTCTGATTGGCTCTGGAGAGCGGACACGGCTCATCATCCTGATCCTTTTTTGCTGGGAATAAAATCCCATCAAGATCAATGGAAACCTGAGGCGTTCTCAATGCACGGGACCCGTCGAGTCAAGCGTTCCCGTGCAATTGAATTAGCCAAGTGTAGCGGGAAGCCGAGCTGCCGCCGCACAGTTGAGCCTCGCTCCAGCAGCACCCAGCCACCCCCACCCCCGCCCCATGTAGATTTCCACCCAGTGTCACTGGCAGAGGAGAAGTGAAAAGTCTTAAAGCTCACACGAATTTTGTAGGACGCCTCAAACCGGAATGTGTAAAAAAAAAAAAAAAAAAATGCAGGGAATTTTGATGACGTTAAAAGCAGGCGTGTCCAAAGTGCGATCAGGGGGCCATTTGTGGACTGCACATGTTTTTTTATCGAACCTTGGCACATTCCAAAAATATAATATTACAGGAAAAATCAACAGTAATTTTAATAGAATGAAGTCAATGATTAAGACAAAAAAGTTGTTATCTAACGAGGAAGGCGTCTTTTTACAATAACAACATCAAATTATGTGGAAAAAATAACATAAAGTAATGTTTAGCAGCGTACAGTTCAAATATTAAAGAAAAAGACATTTCAAATCAGAATATTATGAGAAACAAACAAAATAAAAAATAAAGTTGCCTTTTTGGGCTGGGGGGGGGGATTAGGATGCGGAAAAAGTGATCATGTTAGAAAACTGAAAAAAAATGTCAAAATATCAAGAGAAAAAACAACCCTAATTTTACGAGAATAAACTTGTAATATTTTGAGGAAAAATAAAGTCATTTTAGTAGCATAAGATTTAAAATGCTAAAGAAAAAAAAGTTTTTTTAGAGTCGTAACATCATGAGAAACAAACAAAACAAAATCAAGTTGTGCTTTTTGTCAGGTTCTCGGTGTGGTTAGGACCCCAGATGCAGAGGCTTAGAGTTCGTGTGGTAATTCAGGATTTTTAATGACAAAAAGTGCAAGAGAGAGTAGATCCAAAAACAGAAAACGATGGTGTTGTGGCAAAAATAGAGACAAAAGGCAAATGAAAGTTACACCATGAAGAAAAGTACAAACACTGGGGTTAGCTGGACGGCAGGGAGGCGGCAGGTCCAAATGGGCATGGAACACCGACTGGTAGCAGAAGCACTCGGGTGTGTTGCCAGCAGAGGCGAAACAATGAACCAGCGGCTGCCAGCTGTGGGTAGTCTGCTTAAATGAGTATAGGGTAATTAGCCACAGGTGTGCCCAGCGTCCCCGCCTCCAGCCCGCTTAAGGTGTAACTGCAACAATAAAGGAAAAAACAAGCCAGAAGAAGGCAGGTACCACGCAGTGACAACCACAACAATTGGTAGTCACTAGCACATTGTGACAGTACCCCCCCCCTTAATGGGCGCCACCCGGCGGCTTACCTGGCTTCTCTGGGAAACGCTTGTGAAAGTCCGAAATGAGGGTGGGGTCGAGAATGAGGGACCGGGAAATCCATGAACGATCCTCGGGGCCGTACCCCTCCCAGTCAACCAAATACTGGAAACCCCTGCCCCTTCTTCTCACGTCCAAAATGGCCTTGACCGTGAATGCTGGGTGGCCTTCAATCATCCTGGGGGGAGGGGGAGGCACCTCCGGAGGGCTGAGGTTGCTGGTGGTAACTGGTTTAAGGAGTGAAACATGAAAAACCGGATGTATCCTGAGGGACTCTGGCAGACGGAGTCGAACAGCGGAGGGGTTCAGGACACGATCCACGGGGTAAGGGCCGATGAATCTGGGCTGGAGCTTCTTTGAGTCAACATGGAGGGGTAAATCACGGGAAGAAAGCCACACCCTCTGTCCTGGCTTGTAATCAGGGGCGACTGAGCGGTGGCGGTTGGCTAGGCGTTGGTTGCGCTCTGATGTCCGACCAAGGGCTGCCCGTGTGTTGCGCCAGGCCCGGCGGGCCCGTTGTAGGTGGGCGGCCACGGAGGGGACTGTCACCTCTGATTCCAGGGATGGGAATGCCGGAGGCTGGTAACCATAGGCGACGTGGAACGGGGACAGGCCCGTGGCGGAGCAGACCAAGGTGTTGCGAGCATACTCGATCCACGGCAGGTTGAGGGACCAGGAGGCGGGCTGTTGATGGCAAACACAGCGGATGGCCGCCTCCAGGTCCTGATTGGCTCTCTCGGTTTGACCGTTGCTCTGTGGATGATAGCCCGAGGACAGACTGGGTGATGCTCCGAGGGCTTTGCAGAACGCCTTCCAGACAGCAGACGTAAATTGTGGTCCCCTGTCTGAGACCACATCCAGGGGGATTCCATGCAGTCTCAAGGCGTGAGAGACTAGTAAGTCTGCCGTCTCCAGGGCCGAGGGGAGCTTCGGGAGTGCTATAAAGTGAGCCATTTTCGAAAAGCGATCCACTATGGTGAGGACGACTGTATTTCCGTTAGATGGTGGAAGTCCTGTCACGAAGTCCAGTGCTATGTGGGACCATGGGCGGGAGGGGATGGGAAGCGGTCGCAGGAAGCCCGCTGGAGCCAGATGAGATGGCTTGTTCCGCGCGCAGACTGGGCAGGCGGCCACGAACCTCTGGACGTCCGCTCGGAATGACGGCCACCAGAACCGTTGCGCCAGGAGGAAAGCGGTGCGGGAGACTCCGGGGTGGCATGCTACCTTGGACTCATGGGCCCACCGGAGGACCTCGGAGCGGAGTCCCGGGACGACAAACAGCCGTGCCGCCGGACAACCTTCAGGGGTGGAGATTTCTTCAGCAGCGTTGGCCACCCGCCGCTCGATATCCCACTGAAGGGCACCCAGGATCCGGGACTGGGGGACGATGTATTCCTGGCGGGGTTGCTCCGGGGCCGGTGCGTGTAGTCGGGAGAGGGCGTCGGGCTTGGTGTTTTGGGAGCCCGGGCGGTAGGTCAGGGTGAAATTGAATCGAGTGAGGAAAAGGGCCCATCGTGCTTGTCGGGGATTGAGCCGCTGAGCGGAGCGGAGGTATGACAGGTTTTTGTGGTCAGTGTGAACAATGAACGGGAGTTCAGCACCCTCGAGCCAGTGCCTCCACTCTTGCAACGCCAGGATGAGTGCCAATAATTCTCTGTTGCCAATGTCGTAGTTGCGTTCGGCCGGGGTCAGGCGGCGGGAGAAGAAGGCACAGGGGTGGAGCTTCTGGTCGTCGCTCGAGCGCTGGGAGAGGACGGCCCCTACGCCGGTGTCTGACGCATCAACCTCGACAATGAATTGAGAGGAGGGGTTAGGGTGAATGAGCACAGGAACCGAGGTGAATAAAGATTTTAGCTTACTAAATGCTGCGTCTGCCTCTGGGGTCCACCTAAAAGGAACTTTAACAGATGTGAGCTTCGTCATTGGTTCTGCGACCCGGCTAAAATTCCTAATAAATCGGCAATAGAAATTGGCAAAGCCTAGGAACCTTTGAAGAAGCTTCCTTGATGTCGGAACGGGCCAGTCGACCACAGCCTGGATCTTGGCTGGGTCGGGACTAACTTGGCCTTGTTCCACAATGAACCCCAGAAAGGAAACGGACGACGAGTGAAAAGAACATTTCTCTGCCTTAACAAATAATTTGTTCTCAAGTAGCCTTTGGAGGACCAGACGAACGTGCTGGGTGTGTTCCTCGAGTGAGGATGAAAAAATTAGAATATCGTCCAAATAAACGAAAATAAAGCGGCCGAGCATATCTCGCAGGACGTCATTTATGAAGCTTTGGAACACGGCTGGAGCATTGGTGAGTCCGAAAGGCATGACTAGATATTCAAAGTGTCCGAGAGGGGTATTGAACGCGGTCTTCCATTCATCACCCTCTCGGACACGAACTAGATGGTAGGCAGAACGAAGGTCAAGCTTAGTGAATATCTTGGCGGAATGGAGGGAGTTAAATGCGGAATCCATGAGCGGTAATGGGTATTTATTCTTTACTGTAATATCATTGAGAGCCCGGTAGTCTACACAAGGGCGGAGGGACTTATCTTTTTTGTCCACGAAAAAAAACCCAGCAGCTAATGGGGACGATGAAGGACGAATGAGGCCAGCTGCGAGAGACGTGGCGATATATTGCTCCAACGCTTCCCTTTCAGGTTTGGAAATGTTAAATAGCCGTGCGGATGGGAGGGTAGCACCGGGAAGTAGCTCAATGGCACAATCATATGGTCTGTGAGGAGGAAGTGACTGGGCTTTTTCTTTACTGAATGCTTCACGGAGGTCGTGGTAAACTGAGGGTACCGAGGTGAGATCAATTCTTTCCGGCAATTCTATCTGGGCGGGCGGAGTTCGTGGACATGCTGATTTGAGACAGTGTGTGTGACAAAAAACGCTCCAATTAATAATGGTGGATTTAGCCCAGTCAATGTGGGGGTTATGTTTGAGCAACCAGGTAAGCCCTAATACGATGGGTGCTGAACGGGAAGGAATGACTAAGAAACTCATGGTCTCCGAGTGGTTACCAGAAATGCGGAGAAGAATTGGAGTGGTTTGGTGCGTGATAGTAGCAAGGTGACGCCCATCAAGGGAACGCACAACTTTAGTATCAGATAGTTTTACCACGGGAACACCATGTTGTTTGACAAACCCCTCATCAATAAAATTGTCATCTGCCCCTGAGTCAATGAAAGGGTTAATGTCTAATTGTTTGGTAGACCAGGAGAGAGTACCTGGGAGTTGTAGTCTACCAGCCGCGTCAGGCGCTGACGTCATCCGGGGGGGCGTGTCTCCGGACGCGCTTGGAGAGCGTGGATGTGCAGCTTGGGTGCGTGGGCTGTCGGGACGGACCGGACAGCTGGAGAGGGAATGACCTGCCTGGCCGCAGTAGATGCACAAGCGGAGGAGCTTGCGGCGATTCCTCTCCGCAGGAGTGAGACGACTCCCTCCCAGCTGCATAGGTTCGTCGAGCCGAGGTGCAGGAGTGGATTCCATGTAGGCGGATGGCCGGGGCGGTGTCAGTTGGAACTTGTAATCGCCGCGGCTGTAGCCGGGGGTGCCGCGTCCCCGGTCCGCCTGGCGGTCGCTGAGGCGCTTTTCGATGCGGACAGCCAAGGCGATGAGGTCGTCGAGGGTTGCCGGGGTCTCCAGCGGAATCATCTGGTCCTTGATGGGATCAGCCAGGCCAGTAAAAAATGCATCCAGTAGGGCCGTGGCGTTCCAATCACTTTTTGCCGCAAGTGCGCGGAACTCGACGGCGTAGTCGATGGCGCTGCGGCGTCCCTGACTTATTCGCAGTAGGGCGCGTGCTGCGTCGCGCCCGGGAGGAGTCCGTTGGAATACCTGTTCCATCGCCCTGGTGAAGGCGGAATAGGACGAGCAAGTGGGAGATCGGCGGCTCCATTCCGCCGTGGCCCACTCCCCTGCTTTGCCAGTCAGATGGGAAATGATGAAGGCGATCCGTGCCCGCTCGGAGCGGAAGGCAGCCGCCTGCAGCTCGAAGTGGAGCTCGCATTGAGTGAGGAAGGTGTGTACCTCACCGGACTCACCGGAGAACCTCTCGGGTTTGGACAGCACTGAGCCGAGCGCAGGTAAGATGGCGTCTGACGAGGGCGAATGTTCTGTGGGTATTTCCGGGTTAGCGGGTGGTGTGGTGGTGGAAGATCCTTGCTGTAGGGTTGCGACCAACGCGCCGAGCTGTGTCTCCAGAGCCTGCATGCGAGCGTCTTGTTGGTCAGCTAGGCTTTTAATGCACGAACCCAAAGCATTAAGTTGTTCCTCTTGTCTGCCCAGGCGTTGAGCCTGGTGACGCAGCGCCAATTTAATGGGCTCGGGCTCCGCGGGGTCCATTGCTGGCTGGTTCATTCTGTCAGGTTCTCGGTGTGGTTAGGACCCCAGATGCAGAGGCTTAGAGTTCGTGTGGTAATTCAGGATTTTTAATGACAAAAAGTGCAAGAGAGAGTAGATCCAAAAACAGAAAACGATGGTGTTGTGGCAAAAATAGAGACAAAAGGCAAATGAAAGTTACACCATGAAGAAAAGTACAAACACTGGGGTTAGCTGGACGGCAGGGAGGCGGCAGGTCCAAATGGGCATGGAACACCGACTGGTAGCAGAAGCACTCGGGTGTGTTGCCAGCAGAGGCGAAACAATGAACCAGCGGCTGCCAGCTGTGGGTAGTCTGCTTAAATGAGTATAGGGTAATTAGCCACAGGTGTGCCCAGCGTCCCCGCCTCCAGCCCGCTTAAGGTGTAACTGCAACAATAAAGGAAAAAACAAGCCAGAAGAAGGCAGGTACCACGCAGTGACAACCACAACAATTGGTAGTCACTAGCACATTGTGACACTTTTTGGAAAATTAGGTGGGCAAAAAAGTTATAATAGTATGAAAATAAAGTCATAATATCAAGAACATTTTTTTACAAAGATTATTTCAGAAGAAAGTTGAAATATTTGGAATTCTTTTTTTAAAAACAGCAAAAATGGGGGGAAAAAGAGCAAAGAGCAACGTTGATACTAAAAGGCTTTTTCACTTCCTGTCTATGACAAAGCTGAGATGAAATATGAAGAAGTTGTTAGCATATCTACATGCGTTGCTTTACTAATACCCAAGCGGCGATGCTGCATCCTTTCATTTTTCACTCTGCGGCCCTCGCTGGAAAAACTTATTGGTGTCGGTTTGAAAAAAAGATGTTGTGCATCTGTAATGATCATCGTTGAGCCAAGCATGTCTGAGTTTCGTGTGCTTCATGTGGAAAACGGATGTTTTTATAGCCGCATCTTCAAGTGCCGTACATACACTTGACATTGGGATCAATCGGAAATGGTTTTTTTTCCCAATAAACTGTTACGACAACAAATTTTGCTGCACGGTAATTGTCCTAACAAAATGTTGCTGATAATTGATATTATTGACAACATTTTTAAGACCATTTTTTCGTTAATTATATGGCAAAATAATGAGAGCACATCCTTTCAAAAGCAAGAAACTTTCATTTCTCAAGAGTGCTTTTAAATACGTTCAACAAACAACATAATCAATTAAACAAACAAAAAAATAAACAAAATGGACTCTCAATCTCTTTTAGCAAAAATTGCACTAAAATAAAAATCTCAATAAGAACCAAAAACAATAAAAAAACAGACCCTGTCTCTGTTAAGAAAAAATAACACTCCAATTGTGTGCGGTTATGTAGTGTGCTGTTAAACTAATGTAGGGATCATATTTGAGCTGGACCACATATCTGTGGTGGCGGAATAAAATGAAATGTTTCTGGGGGTGCTGTTCGTGACATGTACGTTCTCCAATTCGTACTACCTGTCAAACATTTCCCGAAATGTTGGCTTTTCAACCGTACTGAAAGGTTGCATTTCTTTTGCAATGTAGCGAGTGACACGGTCTGTGAGCGCGCACCATTTTGCGCTGTCTCGTTTTAGAATTACTTTGCGGATCAAACGCCTCAGTAAGCGTTGACTGTCGGGACGAAGGATCTGCTGCGCCCCCACACTGGAGCTGTGGCATTCGGCTTTTGTGCCTTTACTCATATTAACTTTTGCTTGCTAACTTGCTAGCACTCTGTCTGTGTATCCACTCACTAGTAGCCCCGCCTCTACAAAGACGCTGAATGAGAGGAGGCTTCACTCTCTCCGTTTATTCCACTGTAGAACCGATGCACACAGACACATGCAGAGTGAACCTCTTGTGCAACAGAGGGACGAGCAGATGAAAGACGCACGCATACATGCACATGTCAATTTATCGAGGCGGCAAAATTATTGACTTTTTTTTATCGTTTGATTAATTGATTTATAGATTATCGTGACAGGCCTAACTGCTTATAACGCAACTGCTATATTATTGGTGTCGCAATATTGTTACATACTCTGTGATTCCGACCCCTATTGTTTAGCATTTGTGTAGTTTTAGGGGTCGTTCTTTGTTGTTATTGTTATTGATTGCGCATCCACGTGAGAGACCTTCAGCTAGCAGCCGGATACTTGGTACACCAGCTAACGTCCGCGCTGTGTGCTTATTCATCGGCTCCTTCGGCATGCTGCTGAGCACACGGAATATAACGTGGCTAATACGGTACGATTGACTTCTTATCTGCAGCCAGGATAAAAGACATGAACGACATTTCCGCAACACCCTGACACGGCTGACTTCTTTGGGAAAACTTGAAAAAGCTGAACGCACACTCTGCTTTGACATTCAAAAGTGCTGACTCGCCGCATCCACGCGGAGGGGATTCTGCCTGCTCACGTAAGCCGTCTGAACTTCTTTGATTCCCAATCAGCTCACCAAATACGCGTCAACACCAGCTCTGGAACCTCTCCGGGCATGAGAATCAGCAAAGCACCTGTGCCAAGCGCTCATCACTTGGTGGTCCCTGCCACTACTGTACTTCCACGCAGCACTTGCAAAAAGCAAAGCAGACGTGTCCTCTGGAGAGCGAATGGGCCCTCTGTTTTTGACTGCTCCCAATGCTAGATGAATCTCGCACATGCAGTACAGTAATAGCCTAACAGATGATGGTTCTTGGCACAGCCCGGCTGGTGGAGGGGTGTAAGACGGTCCCTTATGTCACATGGGAGAAAGAGAGGGAACGAAAGGAGGACTGCAGTACACTGGCGGTGTACCTTCCTCTTTCAAGGTCCCATATTAGAGTTGTTTTTACCAATTTTGGAACAATCGGAAGTGCGTTGTCCAAAATCATTGAGACGATTTGTGTGTGTGTCGCTTTCATGCTACAAAATTTGCTGATTTCGGACCAATGTGAAGGCTGCACAGCAAATTTCATGAGCGTACCAAGATTTATTAAATTAAATGTAGTCCTAAAATCTGAGTAAATGTGGAAAATTATTCAACTCGATTCAAGAAAACATGACTCTCATTTTATGTAGTTTATAAATGTAAAAACTAGTGAATTTGCATGCACATCATGCCAAAAAAGAATAATGACAGCGTTGATGACAATAAGTTTTCCTAAACTAAGAGAAACTTGGATACAATCACACTCTTTTTAAATAAAAAAGTTCCATCCATATAATTTGCTTCCGGCTTGTTGAAAAGAGCATACTAACCACTCGGCCGCCACACAGCTAACATCTTTGCGTGTCGGCATGTTAGTTATGAGCGTGAAGCAAATTATATGGATGGAACTTTTTTATGTGAAAAGAAAAAAGTGAGTAATATTTTCTTGAATCCATCCATCTTCTATGCCGCTTGCCCTCATTAGGGCCGCGGGTATGCTGGAGCCTATCCCAGCTGACTTCGGGCGACAGAAGGGGTACACCCTGGACTGGTGGCCAGCCAATGGCAGGGCACATATAGACAAACAAGCATTCACACTCACATTCATACCTATGGACCATTTAGAGTCTCCAATGAAGCTAACATGCATGTTTTTGGAATGTGGGAGGAAACCGGAGTACCCGGAGAAAACCCACACACACACGAGGAGAACATGCAAACTCCACACAGAAATGCCCAACGCAGATTCTAACCCTGATCTTCCCACCTCCTGACTGTGTGGTCAACATGCTAACCACTCGGCCACCATGCGGCCCCTCATCACAATAGTATGACTTTATTCCCATCATATTTTGACCTTATTCCCATCATATTTTGACTTTATTCCCATCATATTTTGACCTTATTCCCATCATATTTTGACTTTATTCCCATCATATTTTGACTTTATTCCCATCATATTTAGACTTTATTCCCATCATATTTTGACTTTATTCCCATCATATTTAGACTTTATTCCCATCATATTTTGACTTTATTCCCATCATATTTTGACTTTATTCCCATCATATTATGACTTTATTCCCATCATATTTAGACTTTATTCCCATCATATTTTGACTTTATTCCCATCATATTTAGACTTTATTCCCATCATATTTTGACTTTATTCCCATCATATTTTGACCTTATTCCCATCATATTTAGACTTTATTCCCATCATATTTTGACTTTATTCCCATCATATTTTGACCTTATTCCCATCATATTAGAACTTTTCCCCAAACTAACTTTCCAAAAATGTGTCTGTTTGTTTTTTTAGAGAAAAACATATTTTTTCTTTAATATTTCCACTCTATGCTACTTTTCCTCATGATAATACAAGTTTATTCTCATAAAATCGGGACCTTTTTTCATTAGAATTTGACCTTTTCTCTTTGTATTTTGGCTCTATTCTCGTACAATGACAGCCATTTCAACCGTCTTCTTATTCTGACTTTATTCCCGTAATATTACAGCGCTATTCTCGTCAAATTATGACTTCTTCTCGTAAAATGAGGACTAATATTTTGACTTTATTCTTGTAAAAAAAAAAAAATTTAATTCTAAGTTATAAAAAAAAATGTAATTATTGTTGTTAAATTATATTCTTAGAATGTGCCACAGGCCAATAAAAAAGTCCCTAGAGCAGGGGTGCCTGTTTTTACATATTACTGTTAAAAAAGTCACTTTTGCATAATAGCGGACTTCCAGTTGAGGCCACGGCTGACATGAGCACTCCTAATAAAAGCACTTCCATCCTAGCAGGACGGGGAAGCATGGAGGCGTCCCTCTACACACGTGGATGCTGCATTGGTGGAGGCGGAGGAGAGAAGGAAAAAGAAGCGAGACAGCGAGTGGGTAGAGGATCATGTGCACGCGGGATGGACCGCTATGAGTGGGGGCGACAACAGCGGAGGAGGAGGTGGAGGAGGAAAAAAAAAGGTGGAAAAAGACACTGATGGGAAGCATGAGCTAAGACAAGAAATGAGCGAGGGAAGATACTGAGGCAGAGTGGGAAGGCCTCGCTGTGCCGCTGCTGCCGCACTGCCTCCCACTGCCTGCCTGTTCATGTGAGCCGCTACTTGGCAAGACTGCAAATGGCTCGCCTGCTCCACTCCTCAGTGTGGGCACCTGGCGAGATCACTCCGCTTGCTTTCTCCTCCCCCTATAGCGCATCACCGATCAATTCCCCTATCGCCACCACCTCACTACAATCTTACCACATATTTTGTCTCTGGATGTTGAGTCACCGTGCAGCAATGCCGTTACATAATCGTTTGGCGTAACCATGGAGCTCCTAATGTATGGCGAGGAAGGGGAGCTGCGTGGCGGGCATGCAGTGATAGACTCAGCATTGATAGTTCCTGATCAATACGTGCATCAGAAACATGCAGCACTTCATTGCTGAGTATACTCACGCAAACACAAAGCGTACCGGTGTGAGAGCTTTTTGGACGCCGCCCACATCCAACTTTCCCGCTTGGATTGATTCAAGAACGAACCTGATTGGGCTACTGGAAAGATCTCAGCCTGGTTGTCATGGTTACAACAATACGAGGGACCAATAAAGTCACTTTGGTAGTCAGAAAATGTTGAGGTAGTCTTCGGGTGACTCATAAATGTACCTTCAATAACACGCTTTGCTGGAATATCCTGAAACAGTCAAGGCTTCCAACAACGGTCTCCATCCAGGCTGCGACATACTTTGCTAATGTGACACCTCCCCCCGCCCACGCGTACAGCAAATGTTCTCCCCGCGTACTGTATGGATGTTACTGGATTTGCCCGTGTTGTTTGGTTCACCAGCGTTGCGAAACATGCCTCAAACGCCAGCATGATGTCACACCAAATCTGCTGTTTTGAAGAACATCACGCAGAAATAAGGAGAGTCAAAGATCCTCTAATATCGGGGGTGCACCAAACTTTTTCCACGGCGGGACGCACATTGAAAAATGAAAGGATTCAAAGGGCTATTTTTATGTTTTCAATTTTGCAAAACAGGCTAAAACCAATCCAGTATGTTAAAAAGTTCTATACAGTCATATAAAAAATGATTAGACCACCTTTGCTCCTTCAGTTTCTTGTTCATTTTAATGCCTGATACAAGTAAAGGTTGTAACAATGACAACAAAAATAGCTCATAAGAGTTACATTTTGTTGGCAGTACAATGCTAGAGCTATTCATGTAAGAACTTAAGTGATTTTGGTTATTATCCAGAAAAGCGTGGAAGTTGCTAGATATCAGCTCTTAAATGAAACTCTTATGAGCTATATTTGTTATCATCATCATATTTGTACAAACACATGTACCAGACATTACAATGGATCAATAAACTGAAGAAACAAGGGTGGTCTGATCATTTTTTCCATGAGTGTATATCACAAGAAAAAAAAACAGAGCTCTGTGTTATCAGCAATGCACGGCAAGTGTATTTATAGAGTACAATTCATACACAAGGTAATTCAAAGTGCTGTACAGAAAAGAAGGGTGAAATCACAAACACCTGAGCACTGGACTAATATGCTCATATTTCCTGTTTCTAGTCAGGACTCGAGCAGCAGCATTGTGGATGTGCTGCAGCTGTTTTACAGCTGGTTTAGAGAGCCCGGTGAGAAGGCCGTTGCAGTAGTCTAGCCTGCTGGAGACAAAGGCATGGATGAGTCTCTCTAAACCTGCCTTAGACACTATTCCCTTGATTTTGGCGATGTTTTTTAGGTGGTAAAAAGCCGATGATGTTATTGATTTAATGTGGTTGTTAAAGTTCAGATCTGAGTCCATTATTACCCCTAGATTTCTAACCTGATGATTAGGTTTTAGAGAGAGCGTCTCAAGTTGGCTACTAACACTTTCTCTTTGTTTCTGTGGGCCAAAGACGATGATTTCAGTTTTGTCTGAGCTTAGCTGGAGAAAGTTGTTCAACATTCCAACTGTTTCTCCTTAGATTACTCCTTTTGCTATTTTTTTTTTACAATATTTGTTGTGTTTTTGCCCCCCCAAAAAATGAGCGGCAGGAGACAAACAGCCCCCCGGGCCACACATTTGACATCCCTACTCCATATGAAGGAGTGCTCCGCTGTTTTTTATAGGAACCTTCTCCAAAAAGGTTAACCAAAGATCCTCTAAATCCTAAGTTACCAAGGTGAGATACGCGTACACCAATTGTCATCAATAGGGGGTACGTGAATAAAAATAAAAAACAATTACGGATGCGCCTGAACGCTTCACGGCGCAAGGAGATCGCAGCAGAAAGGAGACAGAACGTGAAGTTGTTCATTGCTCATACATGCAGACAACTTGTGTGTCAAGCTAATGTCGCACACAGGCACACCGTACACTATACTTGAGTACCATCTAGTGGTTCAAATGTGAATTACACCTCTCATGACAATGAATGAAAAAAATGGGCTCAAAAAATGTTGTTGATAAAATTAATTGTCGACGATAATTGGTAGCACAATTATCGACCAGCAAAATTTGTTCAACTTTATCAAAATGTCATCTTGCAAAATATACATTTTTGACCCATAATTACTATTAAATTAATTAACCAATTAATTATGGTCAATATTTCAAGATAATTCAGATAAAAAGGTTTGTCTTTTAAGTGTGCAGGAGTAGGGGGTACATGGCTTCCGGTCAAATGCCTGAAGGGGTACACCACTGTAAAAAGTTTGGGAACCACTGCTCTAAATGACAGGAGCACTCTGCTGTTTTGAGGGCCATACTGCAAAAACACTTGTCAAAGATCCTCTCTGTTCCTGTCATAGAATCTGCTGCAAAAACGCCACTCATAGATCGTCTCTGTGACGGCGGCTGTGTCGTTTGGTCTTTCTTTGGCTTTTCTCTAACATCGCCACAGAAGAGCAGCAGTGAAGACAAAAATGCGACCATGACCGAAGAACCTGAAACAGATGTGGAAAAGCTCCACACGCTTCTTGAGATTAAAGTTCAGGTGGAGTTAACGCGTTTTATTGTTGTTACATGTCACTAGCAATGCTTAGATTATTTTTACACTTGTACTTGTATTACTGCAACAATACATCTATCTTAGAATATAATAAAAAGAATAAGTACAAGAATGAAATGAAATAGTCATTTAAAAAAAGACAACTCCTCATATTTATCCCTGCGGTTGTCTTGCACACTGGAAGGGCCGTTGCAAGGGAGGGAGAGAGGACCCACAACACTGCTTAGCTATAACTGTCCATTTCATAGGACAGATCCTTTCTTTGGAACAAGCATCCAGTCAATGTTGGTCGGCGTTTCTCCTTATTGAGCATTTTACAATGTCTCATTTCACTCGACTTTCCTTTTCTTTGATGCGCTGCCATCAGAAGAGTCTGCCTCATATTTGGGAGACATAATGAAGGCGGAAAGCGTTAACTAAAAAGAGCAAAAGTGACATTGTCCTTCCTCAGTGTCGCGACATGCGATGACATATTCTTCCGCCTAGGACAAGGGTGTCCACAGTGCAGCCCGGGGGCCGTGTGGGGCAGTTTTTTTATTGGCTCTTGGCACATTCTAGAAATACGATTAAACAAGAAAACTAAAAAAAACCCAACAACAACAAAAATAGAAAAAAAGAACAGTAATTTTACAAGAATAAAAACAAAATATTAAAAGAGTAAAGTCATAATATTAAGAGAAAAAATAGCATAAAGCGGAAAAATTAAAGGGAAAAAAAGCATAACATGAGAAACAAATGTAACAAAGAATAAAGTTGTAATTTTTGCAAAATTAGGTTGAGAAGAAGTTCTAATATTATGATTACAAAGTCTAAATATGTTGCAAATAAAGTTATTATATTACAGCACATTACGGAAGAAGTTCTCGTTTTCTTTTTGTACAGTATTAATTAGGGATGTCACAAGACCTCGTGTCCAAAGTCTCGCGAGATTAAAACGTGACAAGATTTCTTGTTCAGAAAAAAACACTTTCAAGCTAGTAAATAAATTAATTAATCATTTATTAATCATCAATGAATAAATAATAAACACATCCACCCGACCCAGTTTTCCCATCTGAGAAAAAAAACTACACATTGAGATGCAGCGCCTTCGTCCCAACAGTCAACACTGCTCTTTAATGCAGTTGAAAAGGCAGCATTTCAAGAAATGCTGCAAATGTTAAGACAGTACGGACTGTCAAACGACAATTCCACAACTTTACAACAGTGAAAAATGAGACATATTAAAAGAAAAAATTGCATTATTATGATATATTGTTATTTACTATTACCTCGCCAAGGAGGTTATGTTTTGCCGGCGTTTATCTGTTTGTTTGTTTGTCTGTTTGTGTTCAAAATAACTTCAAAAGTTCTGAATGGATTTGGATGACATTTCCAGTACTTGTCGGAAATGGGATATGTAAAAATTGAAAAATTTTGGGGCTGATCCAGATCACTGTTTGGATCAAGGAATTTTTTAAAGGATTCTTTAACATTGCGAGATAGGAGCATTTTCGGCATTGTTCATATAACTCCACAAAAAATGGTCAGAGCACTTGAGCAAAAAAATACAGGACAATTTTCCAACAGGTTCTACAAAACATCAAAGACTGATCCAGATCATGGAATAATTTCGGATACTATGATCCAGAATATGAAAAAATCGGAGACCTTTGGAATTTTCATCTACAAATGAAGCTACAAACATGCAATAAACACCATTAAATATAGCCAAGACACTGTGGAATCTGGAGTGTGCCAACCCATTTGTTGTATCTTCAAAAGCTATGGAGCTAACAAGCTATGGAGCTAGATCCAGAAGAAAACCGCCATTATGAAAATTGCCATTTTTGTGAATAACTACTGAACTACTATTGATATCATAATGAATCCAATTGCCAGTGGTATGTTTCCATGGTCAAGGAATCTAAATATGTAGATAAAATAAATTTATGATTAATATTTATGGTGTAAATCACAAAATGGGGGAACTACGGCGCTTGGCGGAGGTCAGTGCTCTCCGAGTGCTTTTCTAGTTATACATTATCATAACGTTAGTGGTTTAATTGGTCTCTAAAAATGTTAAATGTTGACAATAATATCGTTTAGTGTCAGTCTATGGGACAATAAACATCTTGTTAGTCCAGTCTTATTTTTTCATTGTACTTTTCTTAAAGTTAACGTTAATCTCTCCTTTCGTCTCGTTCTCATGGACCCAATCTAGTGTATCGTCTCGCCTCTTGAGTTGGGTGTCTCGTGACACCCCTAGTACTAATCATTTATCGAGGTCCATGCGTAACCGTAAAATGTCTGTGCACAAAAACGTAGTAAGACGAGGACCGCCAGTATATCATTTCCTATGGTGTTTGACGCCAGTAGTGAAGCCAAACATGTACGTGCAAGCACGCTGTGGGTCACAATCTACAGCAAAAACAAATTGGATGAGACTAAACGCCGCTTAGCTCTGACAACAATGTTGAAAATGAAACAGCACACGAGTGTATGCGATCACAGCGAGTATTCAGTGCCAACGCTGGCAGGTTTGAAGGTGCAGCACTGTGCACACAATTTCCTGGCAATGATTCCCAGAGTGGGCTCACACATACACACACACTCGCGCACACACACACACACACACACACACACAGTGGCAGTGCTTTTCACCATCATTATGCAACCAACTTGTATAGATGCACTTGCACAAAAGGGCATTTTGGCCATTATGTGCTTTGCTTTGAAAGATTTTTCTTTTTTTTTTTTTTTTAAAGCAGATTGAAAAGCGGCCCTCTCTTCCGGTGTTCATCTCACTTGATGACCCCCGAGGTCACACACGGTGAAGCCTGAGAGCTTCTGGGGTCCGGTTTTGGATGCACGAGGCCTGCTGGTGCGTATCCACGGCGACAACATCTATCCTTCCACGCACGCCGTCACATGCAGCCCACCTCCACTCCTGAACCCACACACTGGCATCTCCATCACTACACTCACTCATTCAATCTCTCATTCAACCATGACACCCACCAGTCTCCTCCAAACTTCGCCTCGCCTCCAGTCCAGTCCACTCTGGAGGAGCTTCCTCCGAAATCCTCTCCACACACACGCACAAACCCCCACGGTGTGGATGGAGGCGATGGGGGGCTCACTGCAGCACATCCAGCATTAGTCACAGTTGCAGTGTGATGATACCAAAAGGGGAACATTGCCTTTCGCCACAACACTTGGATGACTGGCCCCCGCTCACGCGGCAGGATTTATGTGCTAAAAAGTTGCAGAATACATCACAGCTTATGAGATATGAAATCAACAAAAAAGGGGGGATTTAAAATCCATACAATTGCGTGATTCTAGGAATATCAAGGAATGTTTTCTAGGAGGTGCAGCACAAACACTTGCAGGAGTGCACCAGCACACTTTTATGCATTGCGAGAATTGCCGCATGGACACACACTGTGTTTGTGTGTGTGTGTTTCATTCTGGAAAGACTCTGCACCTGTCGGCTGTGGTGCCTCCAAATGCATGGCTGTAATGTCAGGGAGACGGAAGATAGGGATGGAGGATAGAGTAAGGGAGCATAAAGCAAAGATAGAGAGGATGACAACATGGATAAAAGGAATACACATTTTAAATAAAAAAATAGCCACGGCGCCTTACCTTGAATGGGAACATATGACATGTTCCAACGGCATTGAACGGAGGGGCTGTGGGTCTCGGTGGTTATCTCGGTGCTCAGAAGTAACCAGGACGCTAAATTAAAACATTGATAAAAAGAAGAGAAGGGGTACAAAATACGCGGTGTACTCCTACGGGAGCGAATGATGAAGATGCCATTAGTCCGTCGTTATACAAAAAAATGGCACCATTATCCACGACCGCTCTCCTAAAGCGTGTGGATCCCGGTGCATTAAAAAAATAGGATGCAGAAATGTGAATGTGTGCGTGTGTGTGTCTATTCGAAGCCACTGTTAATGTATGTGTGTGAGTTGGTGGGGGGGGGGGGAGTGGGCGGAGCCATGCACGGACGCGCGCAGATTTAAAGTGCAAGTGGGCGCGCGCTCGCGCTCCTCCCGCAGAGGAAGTAGTTGTCGAATTTGAAGGCACAAACAGCCACGAAGAAGGCATTATGTCCAACGCTGTGACACAAAGAGAAAGTACAGGTGTCACGGTGAGTATTGTTATCATGTGACTAGTTAGACTTTCAACAAAAGGAGGCAATCACATGCTCACCATTGGAGACCTGTTGAAACCAGCCAATTGCCACTTCCGGTTGGACTGGTGTCGTAGATAAACAGTGAGATTGGTTAATATTAACAGACAGGCTAATCCACTTTGCTCTGCTACGGGTTATTCGAAAAACTGAGTTTTCAAAGACGAAATTCCGCACGTTTTGACACCTGACCGGACACCGGAAGTGCATCTGGCTGGAGACTAGTGGGAGCCAAAATGGCGTCGTTTTCTGGTGTGCTGCCTTCCGGGAGCCTGGGGGAATTGAGCTTCGAAAGGTAAAACCGACAAAAAAGTGTACGTGTACTTTAGTACCAATATAAGTTGAGTATATTACAAATGGATATACTTGAGCAAATACTTAATTCGAGGCATTACGTCTTCTTGTCAAACCTAACGACGACTCTGTGTAATGTTCGGAGGGACGTGAATGCGGCACAGGCTTTGGTACAAATATTGAAGTGGGGTCGCCACTCTGTGGTCAAAAGCAGCAACACATTTTCCAGCTTGGAGTGAAATGTTCCATCGATGACAAATACAACTGGTACTTAAAACCAGAAGTAGTGGGGAAAGACATTAAAATAGAGTGAAAAGTAAATGTTATATTGGGGATGCGAATTAGGATAATAATAATAATAATGAATATATTAATAAAACCACTATTTAGGCACAAAGCAAGATTATAAAAAAAATGGCAACAAATAAAGAATTGCACATAAACCACATTACCGAAGCAAGGGAAGGGATGATGCAGTTTCATCTTTGGCATGAGGATTTGGCGTCTGGTATTCATCTGGAAAACTTATTGTAGCTGCCTCCACACAATATCAGAATCTGTCTTTCATATTGGCAGCTGTTGTAAATGCGCTGCCAAAAAAATACAGTAGTTAATCTTTCCTAAAGGACACGCTGGCAGCCATTCCATCGCTCATCTTCATCAGGCTCTGTTCTTGGGACTCGCTAACATGGTTTATTAGTTAATTAGTGGGGAACAGTCTACTTCGGACTATAAGTGACAATCTCTCACATGTTTTGTTTATGCATACAATAATTTAGCCTATGTCCTATTTTATTTCATCTGAAAGTAGTTTAATTTAATTTCTAGCTGTGGTTCATCGTCGAAAACATCCAAACAGAACACTACATTTCAACAAAAGTACAAGTAAATATGCAAAAAAAAAAAACACTGAGGTGAAACATTTATTATTTTTGTTACATATGTCAGTGGCGTGTCAGCTGTGAGAACACAAATGGAAAGGTAGTTTCTTGAAAAAAAAAACATCCAAAAATACACCAAACTTAAGTGCCAATCAAAAACAATGAATTAAAGAAAAGACTCCCGGTGTCTTTCTTTCCTCATATTTTGATGTTACAAACTATCTGGCCAGAAAACAACCTAAAACGACCACTTGACGGGTACAAACATACCATAGAAAAAGACACAAAATACATTCATCACCATTGCCCCTTTCCCTTTCTAATAGGGTACAGTCAAAGTCACTTCAGGGGATGTAATGCAACATCATCAGTATCCTGCATTGGGATTGGCTAATCCAAGTTTCCCCTTGTTTAATCAACAGCCAGTGATGAAGGAACCAAAGAAAACACCGAGTGCTGAAATAAACCTTTTGTATAAAATATAAACTCTGAGTCTAGTTACTTTGCTCAAAAATGTCTAAAATATAAAAACTCCCACACTTCTATTTCTAACATGAAAAACATAGGAGGAGCTCGACAGTACTTGAGAACATTAGGTAGCAAATTTACCTAAAAAGACAGTTTAACCCTCAAACATGGGGGTGTGTTCTTCAAACCTATAACCAGGGGTGTCCAGGTGTTCCAGCCAGTAATGGATACATTTGTGCACTAAAGATGCTAAAACCAATCCAGTGTACAGCAGGTAAATGTATGCCAAGCTATCTGAACAAAGCATCCACATCTTAGCTTGGGTGGCAAAGCAAATTAGTGTAGTTTCAAATAATATATTGTATCTCATTTATGATTAATTCATTTTTGTCCCCCACATTGTGCCAAGATCCAATAAAAAAGGGCCACATTTTGGGCACCCCTCCATTGATTGAATTGAGCCTGTTTGGCAACAGAGGGTGTCGCAGCAAACGCGAACGTGACTCAATACATTTTGTTAAATCCGAACATTAGATGCTCTGATGGTAGAATAACAAGGCCCGCAGTGTGGTCGACAATCTTTACTGTGACTCTCAGCTTCACAGGACAGCAAAACAGGACAAATACGAAAGAACTTACTTGAAAACATACTTTCCCCCAAACTGAAATATTTGTACTTTGTTGTTGCTAATTTGGAATGTGTTGTATTCGTTATCGCCGCTGCTGTCTGACTGGCGACTGTCCGACCCAAAGCCACGAGTAATAAACAAATTTAAGGAAAATAAAGCATTTCCGTAACAGTAATATAATGTGGCTGCTGTGTGACACAAGCTGTAAAAATGACTTACACGTACATTAGACTGAATGTAAAATTATGTATGAAAAAATGTGTCAAATATTAGTCATCTACAGTCTCTTAATGACGTACTTCAATGAGAAAATGGATGTAAACCTCCGGGTGACTTGTCTTTAATTGAAATTGAAAAAAGTCATTTTTTTAAATGTTGCTTTCAATTAGCCAACCCCCGTTTTATTTATTTTTTTCATAAATATTTCTGCAATTGGTGATTTAGCTTATTAATTACCACCATTACTCACAATCGATAATGAAAGATGATGCATTTGAGCAATTCAAATTTAACAATAACTACCATTTTATTATCAAGCGGCTAAACACTGCCCCTTGAGGTCAACAGTGGTGTTACCAGACTCAAAGGCCTTTGACTTAAAGCTCACTGATGCTTTGCTTCCCAGGCAGTTTCAGGTGGTACAGTTCTCCACTGGAGGCGACTTAAAGCAGCTGGAGGTTTAAATGCATCTTCTCATTGTAAAAGATGGCAGATGCAAAGGCATATTCCAAAGTTAACAGTACAAATAGAAGAGAAACACCAGCAAGAGGAACATTTACTCAAGAGTAGTGAGGTTATAAGGATGTGCGGCTGAGATGACACGATGAGAGCAACCTGGATTTGGATGTGGCTTTTTTTTTTTTCGTCTTTTCATTGTGTTTGTATTCCAAACAATGGCACCGCTTTCTGACTACAAAACAGTCCGCGTGTCCGCTTCACGCTCGGTACAAGCTCACGTTGTCCCACTCCACGAGGTACTGCACCTTCCCTTCCAGTGTCACCCGCCTCGCCAAGATTCTCACCGCTTCGCCTCCGCCCCAGCTCCGGGCCACAGTCCCACTGTCACCACCTCCGACGCCGATCCCGCCTGCTCCACCTCCAGTCACGCCCCCCCCTCCACCGGCAGTTGCCTGGTAAGGGGGCAGGTCTCGTAGGTGGATGGGGTCCAGCTGCTTGTGTCCCGGCTGGTGCTGGTGGCTGTGATGGTGCGGGTGAAGGTGCTGGTGGTGGAGACCGTCACTGGAGTTGAGGGGGTAAGGGAAGCAGGGGGGCGGTACTCTGCAGGTGTCGTCCACGCTAGGAGAAGCAAAGGAGTTGGAAAAAAATCTTTTCACCAAGCAGTACTGATTGGTGGACTGGACACCAGGGGTGTCCAAAGTGCGGCTGTTTTGTAACTTCATTATGTTAGCGGTGAGAGTTTACTGTTCAGTAATGTTGTCAGTGTAACGGTGACGTGTGGTTGGTGGAAAACCAGGAAGTGTGCGCTGTGTTTGGTGAACATGTAGAAGGTGTGGCTTTGCAATTACGCTGTTAGACTCCTTTACTCCGAAGACCAAAACACTACCGACATGTTTCTCTTTTAGTCAAAGTACTGGAAGCTGCGATGAGATTGGTAGATTGAACATTTATATTTAGGCCTGTCACGAACGATAAAAAAAAACAGGTTGATAATTATGACGCCCTCGATAAACTGACATGTGCATGTATGTACTGTAGTTGTGTTTCATCCGCTTGTTTCTCTGGACCACACAGGCTGGGTGACAAGAGGGTTCCCTGTGCATCTAGCCTCTTTGTCCCAGTACGTGGAGGCGGGGCTACTAGTGAGTGGACGCAGAGTGCTAGCACCAAATTAGTCCCATGAGAAAGCATAAGCTAACATGAATGAAGGCACAGAAACGATAGTTTCAAAGGCGAACGCAACAGCCACTGGTGTGGGAATATTTCGGTTTTAAACAGAATGAACGAGGTGAGCGCATGAACACAGACGAACCGATATGTCGCATTTGTTCAAAAGTAGTGACGAGGAAGCAGGGGAACGCGACCACCTTGTATGCACATCTGAAACACCAACCATCCTTTGCAGTTTTCCCGACTGGGAAAACTGCAGCAGAGCCTTCGTCCCGACAGCAAATGCTTACTGAGGTCGGCAAGGCAAAAACAAACAAAACAGTGCAAAATGGTGCACGCTCACAGACAGTGTCGCTTGCTACATTGCAAAATAAATGCAACCATTCAATACGGTTGAAGGCTCTCGCGTTGTTTATGATGCTGTTGATGCTGTCAGCCGAGTGCTTCTCTCGCAATACCCGGTGCATGTCTGCAAAATGGATTAATCTAAAGATTTATGGCTGATTATCTTTTACGTTGCATCGGAGTTGTTCGCTCCTCAAACCGGATATCCAGTCACATCGGTTTATCGTTCGCATCGTACTGTGCAATAATCATGCAGTCTAATCAGTACCTTGATATGTCACACCCGTGAAGTAGAAGGATTATCTCAGCAAAAGAGACCAGATTTAGAAAACTTTGTAGATCTTTGAGTTCAGCTCATGAAAACCAAAGTGTTGTGTTTATGTTTTTGTTGTGTAATTGGGTGGTTGTACTTCAACAAACCCAACTCTACTGCTTGGTCTTTAGCATGAATATTCTAAAGGCTCCACAGGGATCACGGGATCATATATAACATACTGTAAATGCATGTATCATCTCCACTCATGCATCATGGATGACAGAAGAGCAAAACCTGTTGTAGTGATGGAGACCCCTGGAGAGTGTGCTGTTTCCGTTGTAAGTGGTGTGGTACAGAGCATACATCCGCTTTGGGGCAGAGCTGGGAGAAAAAAAAACAAGCATGGGTTAAAGCTGTTGTGCATTTAAAACTGGGTTCTCAAAGACAAATGACACCACATCAGTGCTAGTCAGTACAAATGGGGCAGTCATCAGGAACATATCCTCATTTCTAAAAGTCCCTGTTGTCAAAAAATGTGCAAACCAATAAAATAATCCCATTGGACTGGAGTGGCAGAACTCAAATATTGAGTTAAATCTCATTTGCCACATTCTGACAGTGAGAATACTGTCAAATCCCATTGGATCAGGCAGTTATTTATTTTTTATGGAGGACCGTAAGGGTTAAAGTTATCCTGATTTCTAGGGGTGTCTTTATTGTTCACACAAGTAGCAAATGGCTGCCCCTCCATCCACGTTTCATCCATCCATCCCTCTTCTACCGCTTATCCGAGGTTGGGTCACGGGAGCCCAAGCAGAGATGCCCAAACTTCCCTGTCCCAGGCCACTTCGTCCAGCTCCTCCCGGCGGATCCTGAGGAGTTCCCAGGCCAGTTTAGAGACAGTCTCTCAGCGTGTCCTGGGTTTTCTCCGAGGTCGGACGTGCCTTGAACACTTGAGGGAGGCATCCTGACCTGATGGAGGAGCCACCTCATCTGGCTCCTCTCAATGCGAAGGAGCAGTGGTTTTACTCAGAGTTCTCCGGGATGACAGTGCTTCTCACCTTATCTGGAAGGGACAGCCCAGCCGCCCTGCGGAGAAAACTCATTTGGGCCGCTTGTACCCAGGATCTTGTCCTTTCGGTCACTACACCCAAGTTTCAATTGCTATATAATCATACAAAAAGTAAATAAAGACCCCCAAACAGGTAAACTGACCCTTCAACCATCCTGCAACCCCATCAGTCAGTTAAAACAACAACAACAACAACATGCCACCAGCATCCATCACCTCAGGTTCAGCTCTTCCCCTGACTTCCCGGGGGTGTATAGGCCATCCCCTCCCATGTAGCCATGGCAACAGGGCAGCAGCTCAATGGGCTTGGATGAAACCGGGGGCGGACAAGCCTTGACACAGGAGACACACACAGATCACACAGCATCATCACAGGAGTCAATCAAGCACAGAGACAAAGAGCTGCATGTGCACTCCAGCATGCCAGTTCAATCTCCAAACACAATATCTGCTTTGAGCTATATCGAGCAGGACATGTGATTGCGTACACATATTCCGAGATATATATATTCATACATTGCCAGAGGGCGTCTTATCAGACACGGCAGCAAGACAAACCCATCAGAATGCAATCAGACCCAGCGATTCATCTGCCGGAATGTGGCTGCAATATGTCCCAATGGTGCTCCCTTTGCTAGCATTACTTTTAGCACCCAGATTATAATTGGGCCGCCTTTGCACTTTTAAATGGATGAGACATGTGGCTGCTGCGTTGTCAAGGTGCCAACGCCACCTGGCCAAACTGTAATCAAACATAAAGTGCACTTGGAAGCCATCCCAGCCCGTCTCGCTTAAACCAACACCTTCCTCCGAGATGGACGGAGCACAATGAACACGAGAGGGTGCGCATTGTTCCAGGATTACTGTATGTAGTGCACAATCAGCGCCGTGTAGGAGGACATCATGCATCAGCCGTGAAGAATACTTGTGTAAAAATAGACGCCGGCATATGTGGCTTCAACGTGATCTCCCGGGAATTGGGTTTGATGATCGTGATAAATGCGACGTCGGTGCCGCACAGATGTTGACAGTACACGTGAGCAGGTTTTTCCCGAGCAGTTTAAATGATACGTTTGATGATACAATGCACTTGAAAGCACCATCAGGCATCAAACATGGAGGAATGTGTAGACACACTGAGCCTCACCGGGGTTTAGCACTAGCGACTCACAAAGACTGTAAAAGAAGCAGCGCTTGACTGATTGACAGTTTATTTGGAAAGCAGAGGCACTGACCTGTGTCTCCATGATGCGGCGCTTTGATTTACGAGACTCCGGTCCCCCCGACCTCCTCTGGCAGGGTAGCGACAGCGGGCTGACATGGATGAAAACAGAAAATAAACATGAACGCCATGAAGACATGGATTATAATGCTAATGCTAAGTAGAGCAGTCTAAGAGCACTTCTAGTGTTTTCTGTATGACAGATAAAATGATAATTGACGGCATTAGCAAGCACTCTGCATTTATTTTACCTGATAATTAATATCAAACCACACCTTTATCTCCTGGAGAACGTCAAAAACAGCCTCTACAGCAGGGGTGTCCAAAGTGTGGCCCAGAGCCAGATCAAATTAAACACAGTGCGCACTAGAACATTCCACAAAACTGGAAATGGCACCTGCCAACAAAAATGGCGTCCGTATAGTACAGATGGTCCTTGGGTTACGTCATTCTGGCTTTTGCCATTTTGTGGTTATGTACGCACCCCCATAAATGAATGAATTACTTACTTTTGGTCCCTAAACATGTTTCAACACGTGCAGCAGACAGCAGCGCAGAGACGCTGCGAGGCGAGGCGGCGTCTTGCGCGCCGTGGATAGATACCGTACGGTGTATGACTCATTCACAGCTACACGGTGTTAGTTAACTGTTTGCACTTCATTATGTCTACCAAGCGTAAGGCAGGCTCTTCGGATGGAAGTTCGCTGAGAAAAAGAAAAGCCATCACTATGGGAGTGAAAATGGACATCATCAGAATCTCTGAGAGAGGAGAGACGCCCACCAATATCGGCCGTACTTTTGGTCTTAGCCCTTCAGCTGTGACGTCCATCATTAAGGATAAATATGGTATTCTTGACCATGGAAAAGGAGCTGCTCCTACGAAAGCAAAAGTGAGAACTAAGCAACGTAGTGGTCTTTTTAACCAGATGGAAAGGTTGCTTGTGCTCTGGCTGGAAGACCAGAATCAACACTGTAGCCCAGTCAACACTATGTTGATTCAGGAAGTGAGCCTGTAACTTCTACCTCAGCACCATCTCCTGCCCCTTCTACTTCCTCTTCCTAGTGAACCACAGGGATAAACCTAAGTTCTTCTCTTTTTATTACTGTTTCATCTGTGCACAGTCGTCCCTCGTTTACCGCAAAAAGCAAATTTGTCTCGTCAGTGTAACATTACTGACACCTAGAGACCAGTGTAGAACACTACTCTACTGATGCTGTTTGTGATTAAGGAGAGACTCACGATGCAGTTCAATCGGTTTATTAACAAGCAGAGAACACATGCCGTGAACATTCGCACAGGAGCTGCTGTCGACCACTCTCCACACTGCTAACCTGCTCCTAGCACTGAGCTAACAGTCGACTCTGGCTAGCTGACGTCACACACGTCACTTCTCAGGCCCCGCTTCTTAAAGGTGCACACAGCAAGTCACAGATTCTGTATTACACTTCATACCATGTCTTTAGAATGCCTTATATTCGTAGTTTAGTTCATTTAGCCATTTTTTTGCTTGAAAATGTTTAACTTAAGCCATGAATATGTACAATTTGCTTAAATATGCATTTTTTAAAACAAATAATAGACCAAATTCAACAACAAAACGGCAATCATGAATACATTTTTGAAAAACTACGATAGAGTGAGGGCGTGATGTTCGAACCGCGATGTATCGTGGGATGACTGTACAGTGTGAGTGACTTAGGAGTTCATTTCCGTTCAATTTAAGTTTAGGTTTGACAGTCTAGGAACGTAACTTGTACGTAACCCGAGGACCATCCGTATTGGCCCTTTGACAAAGTCAGTGCGTCCTGTCAGAATGATCGCGTGTACCAGATTTCCTGTCAATCAAACGCTGGTGGCAGGAATTTCCCACTCCAGGGCACTCTAGGGCATCTGTAAAGCTGTCATAAATGTATATCTGCCAATTGTAGTTGTGGAATGTTGCGCCAAATGAGACGTTCACAAAAGACAACCAACATTCTCCACGCTGAGAGCAGTGCACGCACAACCCTAGCAATCCTATGAATAAGCTGATTGCCTGTCATGTATTTAATAATACATGTATGTAATAATATGTGTGGTTTTTATGCAAAGTTGTCTCTCAAATGATTATTTATTAACACACAACTACAGCAGTGCTGTAGCTTGATGGTGGCAGTCGAAAGCCAAGTATCCAAGTGTAAAAGTTGTATTCCTGTAATTCCTCCATTAAATATGCCCACGGAAAGGACATTGCTCTGACCTTCTGCGGTGCGAGATGTTGATTGGCGGCTCGGTGATGAGTGGTGACGAGTCGGACGTCAGCGGCGGCGGAGCTCGTACCTGAAGCCCGAAAAGACACTTTTTCTTCTTGATCTCCTTCCCGGAGACGAACCTGTGCAACATGCAAATGAAGTCACAGTGAGCTGGATCACGCCCCTCTTTTGGAGCTATTAATGAATTTTAAGCCGCAAAGCCAAACATACTGAATGAAAGCAGCGACTCTTGTGTACATAATTAGAGCGTAAGAAATGAGGCTGTTTTTATAAAAATCAATGAGAAGCTATTTGGAGAAATGACACTTCTTGACTGGTTCTTGTGATGAAATAACTATCCAAAGATAACAGGCTAAATGCAGTGTAAGTACATGCGAACACGTTGATTCGACGTCTCACCTGTCCTTGTGGGAGTTGAGCGCGTTGAGGAGGCTGTGACAGCGGTCTTGCCTCGGCGTGTCGGAGAGCTGCAGTGCCGACATCAAATAAAAAGTCAACGCATATTTACAAAACAAGACGAACACATACAGGGCCGTCCTGGCATAAACACTTGCGGTTGTTTAGGGCCGCAACCGATCAAGTCCATTTTGATGCGCAGTTTATATTTTCAATAACGAGTGGCGTTTCGAGCCTCGTAGGCTTCAATTTGATTAGCAACTTGTAAATCGAACCCTATAAATGGGCCCGCAAACAAAATCTTGTTTAGGGCTACAAAAAGCCTAGAGCGGGTAATGAACACAAAAGGTCTTTCACGGCCAGCATGCAACGTATTCACGGGTGTTTGAGCAGCAAACCATACAAACACACTGTTTGTGACCTTTTCCAAATCGCGTTATACAGAAGACAGTTAGTAGTTTGGAAGAGAAAAGCCTTGTTTTGATCCTCAGGTTACCAACAAATTTTACTGCAAGTCAGAACTAGGCCTGTCAATTATGACGCCCTCGATAAACTGACATGTGCATTTATGCGTGTGTGTTTCATCTGCTCGTCTCTCTGTGCCACACAGGCTGATGGCAAGAGGGTTCACTCTGCATGAGTCTGGGTGCATTGGTTCTATAGTGGAATGCATACGCTAACATGAATGAAGGCACAGAAGCGATGGTTTCTGAGGCGAATGCCACAGCCGAATGCCCCAGTGCGGGAATACTGAACGAACATGGTGAGTGCATGAACACAGACGACCGACACGGACAGTTTTCTCAACTGGGAAAAAAAAACTACAGACGGAGGTGCCTCGAGCAGCAGAGCCTTCGTCCTGACAGTCAACGCTGACTGAGGCGTTTGGTTGGCGATTATAAACAAAACATTGCAAACAGACAGTGTCGCTGGTTACATTGCAAAAACATACATACAGTCAACTTCTGTGTCAAGCTAATGTCTCATACAGGTAGATTACACGTCTCATGACAATGAAAAACTGGTCTCAAAAAACGTTGTAGATATAATCGATTATCGACGATAATTTGCAGCACAATTATCGACCAGCAAAATTTGTTATTGTGACAGGCCTAGTTGGAACTCATACCTTAATGAACAGTTAAGTCACTCACATTGTAAAAAAAAAAGTCTAAAAAAAAAAAAAAAAAGTCCTAACTGTGTTTGCGGCTGCGTGCAGCGAGGACAGTTCTCGAGTGAGTCTCGGGTTGACTGACCAATATTTTAAGTTTTTTATGAAATTATGAGAGCACGTTCGTAACCACGCAACACCGTAAACCGAGGACCACCTGTACGACTTGTTAAATGCAGGAAATGAACAGAACATCAGTCATTCAGTCATTGCCAAGACTCGGAGAAAGGTTCCGATTAAATAAGATCTGCTTCTTCCTGTCACTACACCATCCGTACCGGAAACACAATCGGTTCTGCACACGTGCAGAACGCGTCTACATCTGGTCGGCCTATTTTTCGGCAGTCACGTGTTAGGCAACCCAATATGTACTCCGCATGTGCAGACTGCGTCATCAGTCGACCTAATTTACAGCAGTTTTAGGTCGTAAGCGTCAGGCAGTGTGATTTGTACTACATGTTTGCAGTATACTTCATCTTTTATTTTTCTTATAACATATCCATGGTGCAAGTCGAGAAATCATAGGCCCTCTTTTCCTGGTTGAATAATTAATTTGAATCTGTTTTTTTTTCGCCACTGAAACAGCTACAGACAAACATTTGCTAGCGAGATATGTTTGGATGGATGGTATTTTTTCCCATTAGAAAAAAAACTGGTACGCAGATGAATTCATCTTTGCACCGTTCTTATGATTTTCAATAGTTTTATATGGTTTATCGTATCTGTATTTATATTTATTCATGTATATTTGTTACGTCTTTATATGTGTATATATATTTATATAGTCCTTTGATTCCTGGTGCGATGCATATTGTTATTTACGTGAGTGTATATGACGTGTATATGCGCTACGTGCATTGTGTACGTTTTTTACGGAGGGTCACTTTTGGTAAATATCACAGCGCGTGACGCTGCAGAAGCGCTGTTGTAAAAAAACTGCGAGTGAAGGAAATGACGTGGTGGTCGCGCATGTGCAGAACCAATCGTGTTTCCAGTACGGATTTGTTAACATTGTGCACGTGTAAACGTGATGCATGCTTTGTTCAACATGTGTGAAATAAACTCAGCCATTACCAATACCTTCCAACTTTGGAGGTAACCCTCCACTGGGATACCAGCCATGCTGAGCAGGAACCGATTGGGACGAACATAAAAACACAAGGTAAAACTATTTGACATTGCGGTGTGAGAACACAAACGGGCATTACGGCTCCAGTCTGCATTGTTTCAAACTGTACTGAACTGTACCGCTGGGTGAAAACGTGTTTTTTTGTCTGATTGCTCATCAAACACCTCATTAGCAAATACGTCATGCAGTCATCTCCTAACTCATCTTTCCTTTCAAGCCCATGTCCAGTTTACACTTTTCTAATGCTTTGAATTCAGCGTTAATGATAGTTAATAGGCTTCAAGTCTCAGTTGCAAAAAAGCCCGGCAGCATTTCACATCATTTCATCATGGTGCTTTAAAGAGGGGGGGATTCTTAGTACCGCGCCCAGCAGCAACGAGTCCCAGTTCTCGTTGGTGAAGGACAAGATTTCATGGTCAAAATCAAAGTACTTCCTCTTGCAGCACAGGGAGAGATGGTAGAGCACCAAGTGAGCCAAATCCACCCTGTAATGCAAATAAAGACAATTAGATGACGGGACATAGTATCAAGCCGGAAATAAAGCGGTGAAGGAAGTGAAACAAGTTTTCACCAGGTCATAGGGAGTCTTTTGACCGTCTCCGGGCCCTTTGTACACACTGAGCACTGGAACTGATAAAACCTAACACAGGTGCAAAGGAAACACAGAATAAGAACCGAAACTACTCAACTAAACCACCTAGAAGGCGGGAGTGAAGGTATCACTCTATCTACTCTTTATAGAAGACTTCATGAACAAAAGTACCAGAAGATACAAACCACTCATTAGCAAGAAGAATTTGCCAAAGACTACAGAGCCTCAAAAATTAATCAGTTCATAAAACATTTGTCTCGGAATTTTGGAGACGGATAGTGATACCTTCACTTCTGTCCTCTGCAGGCTGTTTCTGATGTCACTAACAGTTGTTAGAGGGTCTTTCTTTACAGCTCTCACAATGAATGTTACTTAGTACACCAGTGGTTTCTTCCTTCCTCAGGGCATTGCAAATGGTTGTACTAGCGAGGACCAATGTTTGTGCAATCGTTCTGATTGATTTTTCATGTTGTTTTCACCTCTAAATGAAGTCTACACAGCAACAACCTATCCAACCCAATCAGAAACTGAGCATATACTATATTCAGTGCTATTTATTGATTAAATAAACAATGTGATAGGACACACCTGGGCACCAAAACACATCTGTTCCAATAATTTTGTTCGCATGAAAACTGGTTGGGCTCAAACAAAAGGTGCTATCTTGTAAGCTATCCGTCCGCTCCAGATGTAAGTACGTGGAAAAAAAAGCCAAAATGTACTGTAGCTCTCTGCTCTCATAGTCATCTTTTGAGGTCAAACCCTAATGTTTTCAGTCTACAGCAAAAATAACAAAGTTTGCCTCACAGTTCCAATACCACTGTATAGCGGACTCCTCCTCAAATGACTGAGGTCAACTGACCATTTGACCTGAAGGATTATGGGAAATACGGTCCCAAAGTCATGCAAATGCACCTAGCAAAATCGGGCCGTTAATGGAAACCGATAATAACAACAATATAACTTGAAAAACTCTTCGGTCGGTCGATCTATGTTTCTACCCTCACCTATGGTCCTGAACTTTGGGTAGTGACCGAAATGACAAGATCGCGGGTACAAGCGACCGAAACTAGTTTTCTCTGTAGGGTGGATGGGTTCTCCCTTAGCGATAAGGTGAGAAGCACAGTCAACCAGGAGAAACTTAGAGTAGAACCGCTGCTCCTCCGCATTGAGAGGAGCCAGATGAGGTGCCTTAGGCATCTAGTCAGGATGTCCGTCCGACTGGTAGGAGGCCTCGGGGAAGACCCAGGACACGTTGGAGAGACTATGTCTCCCAACTGGCCTGGGAACGCCTCAGGATCTGCCAGACGGAGCTGGACGAAGTAGCAAGGGCGAGGGAAGTCTGAGCTTCCCAGCTTAGGCTGCTGCCCCCGCGACCCGATCTAGGATAAGCGGAAGAAGATGGATGGATGGAACTTGATAAGGAACCTGTCACTTACGTTGAGCCAGCTTCCACTTTGATTTGCGCTACGTGTTTACTCAGCATTGCAGTAAATCTTGCCGAAAGGGTACATGTTTTATTGTTTTGAAGTTTTGCTATTAAAAAAACCCCACTTGTTTGCAGGTTCATTACAATGAAATCAGCCAATATGTTACTTTACGTTACTGATGATGCTTCCGATGTGAAACTTAATTCAAAAGCACTTTTCCAACCTTGACACCTTTCCACAATTTCACTTGTAGGAATCCACTGTAGTATGTAGCTGAACATTTGTGAGCACAAGTACTGTCATTGTTTTGATATCCTTGAAGCAAAACATAGTAGTAGTCGTAGTAGTAGTAGTAGTAGTAGTGGTAATTTGGCACTGAAAGTTGTAATCCTTCAACATGATGGTTTCCTTCCATTTCAACTATTAAGTAGGTAATTTCAGTTGACATGGTAACAGCATTGTGCTGCATGCAGTCTTTCTATATGCATGTGTTAGCTGAAGGTCATTTGGGGAAAGGGGGATGGGGGGAAGCGCAAAAAAGGCATGTTTACTATTCCATTTGGGAACTCAGCCTTCACTCTTCCTGCCTCACCTGCTCAGCAGATGTTGCAGCAAAGCAGCCGTCCCTCACTGTCAACTAAATCTGACGGCAAGTGTCTCTCCCTGCCGATGGCTTCAGTGATGACACGGGGTCGTGGTGGCTATTAAACCCAGCTGGCTAATGACAATCCTAACTTTATGGATGGATACGTTTTATTAAGCACGAGAGATGCGGCCTGTCAAAATGCACGAGCACCAGCTTGCGTGTTCAGTCGTTTTTTTAAATATTTATTTTTATTTTCTCTGAACATGAGCGACTCTTGACCTTCCCCCTTGCTAACTGGTGTGTGCTGGCTTGTTCAGTCGCCTATTCCATTTCACGCCTTCATGTATCTTCATCAGACTTCATTGATTGCCCACACAATCAGTAGAAGTTGGCAACGCAAGACAGCATGAGCGCTTCATTCTCACAGTATGCTGCCCCCTGTTGACGTGGAGGGTGAAATACACAGCGCTAGTTTGCATCTATTACATTATAGAACATATTATTTATAACTATTTTTTCAAATATATGCATTGCTGTGATAGATGTTTAGTTTGGATGGGTTTACTTTCATTTTATTTCCAATAAATCTTAATAATATGCTGTACATGTCAAATGGCAATGAATGCTCACTGACCACAACATTAGGTACAGCCACAATTAGGCCTGTCACGATAATCGATTAATCGATTAATGGAATGATTTAAAAAAAAATGTCAATAATTATGCTGCCCTCTATGACAGGCTGGATGACAAGCGGGTTCACTCTGGATGTGTCTGTGCATGTTGGTTCTGTAGTGGAATGAACGGAGAGAGTGAACCGTCCTCTCATTCAGCCTCTTTATGTGAGTACCATCTAGTGGTTCAAATGTGAATTACACCTCTCATGACAATAATGAATGAAAAAATGGTCTAAGACAAATGTGGTCAATAATATCAATTATCGCCAATAATTTGTAGCACAATTATCGACCAGCAAAATTTGTTATCGTGACAGGCCGACCCACAATGTAATTATAGTATGTCAGGTAAAATAAAATCAAATGTTTAATGCTGACTGTTAATGACATTGTTTGAGACATAATTTAACAGTATAATAATAATAATAACAATTTATTTATATACATTATTATTTATATATATAATTATATAAAATTATATAAAAGTATATAATTTTGTATAATTTTTTATTTGGATACAGTAACTAATGTTATGTTTGTAAAATGGACATTAAATAGTCATGTAAAATGAGTTTTAGAATGGGAGTCCCATACCTGTCCCCGTACAGTAGAGGCTTGGTTAGGCACTGAGTGCAGGCCTCGTGGAACCACTGACCACAACTTCCACATTGCAGCATCTTCAGGTTCCACCTGCAGTCCAAAAGAAAACCCCAACAACTCTAGAATTATATTTCCAATACCTTTGAGCCCAAACTCTATGATGTTACTCACTCGCCGGGTCCAGCACAGTAGCAGTAACACTGCTGCTGATTGGACAGATGCTGCGCATCCCAGTCCAGCGACGTCAGCTGATAGGGGAGCCTCAGCTTCATGAACTGCATGAGGCGGGCAAAGCGGCCACGTTTGATGGCGCCACCTCTCTGCAAAACACAGTTTGAGGACAGGGCTTAGGGTTTGGTGTGTGTGTGTGTGTGTGAGAGACCCCCTCATGGCTGTCACATCAAAGGGAGGCAATGTTATTAGAAGGGTACGCTGTGAGGGATGGCGCCACCTATGGACAGTTAAGCAGGCCCTGTCTCTTGGCCAAGCTACAGATCAGAGATCTGGAGCATCTATGATTGGCTGACTTTAAGTCTACTGCTCTTAACTGGAATGTCATTTTTCAGTTTCACATCTATTGACTGACAGAATGTAGAATATCTGATACAGGAGTCGATACCCTGCGAATTAGTGTTTTTAAAAAGTGCCTTAGTCGGGTTTCTTCCACGCATTTTAGAACAGGCGTGTCTAAAGTCCGGCCTGGGGGCCATTTGCTGTTTTTTGCAAATTCCAAATATACAATTATAATGAGTAACTGTCATTAATGAGTGCTGCCGAAGCCTTAGACATCATGTCCAACTATCTACATCAAAGTCAATACTGATAGTATATGGAAATGCGCTGCTGTGCCAAAGTCTCATTTGCTTCCTGGGAAATGACGCTGGCAATGTTGCGAGATTAGCAGCCCCGACCTTGGTGGCGACGGCAAAGACACACTGCCGACATATCCAGGAATCGCTGTCAGCTTCCGGCTCGATGGTTGGCGTGTGGCACTCGGGATGATAACCTGTAATGGGAGCGAGAGGCAGAGCGTTTCATTGGCATTTTTCTCGACAGACAGCCTGAGTGACAATAATGGCAGAGCGAGCGGCTGGCTCCTTGTTTAGTGCCCTGCTGCTGCTGCTGCTGTTCTAGCCGCACCACGCCGCATCCTTTTACGACACTGTTTTGCGTCCCGGGAGCAGGAAGTCTATTTATCGGCTGATTTCCCCCCCAAAAAACAGCTGACAGCAGCCATGTTTGTCTGCTGTTGTTTCCTGCCAGTGCATCCCGCTGCTCACAAATCACTAATAGTCTCAGGAAACATAAATATGTTCACCTTCATGCAACAATATGGAGGCATTTGATGGTTGATGGTACGCTAACAAATCAAGGGCCCTGTCTTTTGTCACCATGGTGACCCCACATCACCGCATTTTTTGCGGTCTAATGTTAGCGGACCAGCCCAGATATACCCCTTTAGCCTCTGCGCTAATGGTACGCTTCAAAATTGTATAAATATGTTGTATAATGTTCATTCCAACCTATCCAGGGTGCTGCGCATAGTGATTGACAGGTAGACTGTCCAATGGCTGTACAGTCAGCAAGGAGGGTGGGGAGCAAAAGCCGCAGCGCAGTAGGAAAATACATGCCGGCTGACATTAAAATCTCAGATTGATGTTTTTTCGTAGGACGGAGGACATCACCGTTCATCACAGGTACCGTTTAGCACGGACATTCCTTTTCTTGGCTTCTGTTGCCTTTTCCAGTTTAAAGTTAGCACACATTTACTCCAAACGCTGACATCAACGGCGCCATGCATGTGATTGACTTGCGGACCGCACCTTGACTGAATGACAAGTGGCTGAGGGGGCCAATGACAGTCGACAGTAGGAAAGCGGAATGTAAACGGAAGCCGCAGAGCCATACAAAAAAAATGTTAAAATCCCGTTTTTTGGTAGGACCCAGGAAAGCGGATCGGATGACATCACTTTTCATCACAGTTGGCATGTAACGCGTACATTCATTGACTTGGCTGCTTTAGCATCTTTCCAACTTCAAATGTACCACATGTTTAGGGCTGTCTATCAGGATTTACTAGTGTGGATGTGTGTGGGCAGGTCCCAGGAGCAAAAGCTGTTTCTTATTGATGCTTTAAAGTGCTTAGATTTGTCTTCACAGCAGCAGTGCAGTGCATGACGGGTAATGTGCGGCCTGGCACGTTTTGCTATCAACCCCGCGTGAATCAAGATTCTGCCGCCACACCTCATATCTTTCTTCTCAAATGTCCCCCTCCCCAAATATATCGCACTGACTTCCCTCCTAGTAAGGATGTAGGGGGGAGGGAAGGGGAGATCATTTATGGCACAGCGTTGTTTATTTTCCTTCAGCAGAGAGTCACATCTTCAAGGTCAGTGCAGGAAAGTTGACAACGCATGATGAGGTGCGCCTCCTTACCGTGGCGACATTTCAGACAATTTATGAGGGGTTCTTTAAGGGGCGGAGCGTCGCAAATACAGCAAACTTCTTCCACTCCGGCTGCGACTGGAAAGACAGAAGAAGACAGAGGGACAGAGCGAGGGAGGGGAGGCACACAGCAAATGTGAGTGAGACAATTCATTTTTATGTACGTTGCTTCACATCCACGCCGCCACCTTCGTATCTCCTACAGAAATACACGTCCCTCTGAAGAATCGACAGTAATGTGCCACCCAGGGCTCATTGAGGTCACGTGTTACACCTTTAGCACCTTTAGCAGGCGTCAAGGGTAACGCCGCACAGATTTAACACCAATGAGTGACTGTTTAGTCCCTTTGTTTAATGCCAGGCAGCACAATCTTCCTGGAGGCATTAATCCAAACAAGACAATCTAAAACACTCGTTACATCTTAAATGTGTCCGTCCCAGCTCCGAATGTAAAGACAAGCGTATTGACGCGTTAACACGCGAACCTCACTCCATTCACTTGATACCTTTTGTTTTGCAGGTACCGTATATTCTAGGGGCGCACCGAACGATCGGCCAATTCCCGTGAAAAAGCACGCTATCGGCACATAACGCCGATCAGCTCCGCCCCCTTTGCAGCATCCAGCCTATAGCGACCGTCTCTCGTCCGCTTTCCCTTCACAAAGCCAAAAACACATGTCTGCCGTGTGGGACTACCTGTCGTTGTGAGAGTGATATAAGTTTTGCACCCTGCAAAATATGCCACGAAAAATGTCTGGCCCGGGTGGCACGTTAAAAACCTTTCGTTTGGTGGCGCAGGGTGTGGTTAGTTTTTGAAGCTCGCGATGTGATCATTGAACGAGTGAATGAAAATACATCTGGGGATGATAATAGATGAAAAAAAGAGTTGGAAATCTCCAAAAAATACAACAAAAGGTGGCGAGAAATACTTCAATATTGAATAAAGCTAAATTTGTTCTTGATCAAAAATCCCTCCACCCTCTTTACGGTTCCTTGGTGTTAGCATATCTAACTTATTGTACGGAGATATGGGGCAATAATTATAAAAGCAATCTTCACTCACTCACTATCGAGCAGTTGTCCCCAACCCACGGGCCGCGGGTCATTTGGTACCGGGCCGAACAGAAAGAAAAAATTATTTCCATGATGTTTTATTTTGAAAAGTGGCCGGATTCTCTCTTTTACATCCGTCTCACTTGATGCACGTCCAACTTTCTCTCGCCGCACAGATAGACTACTACTG
The DNA here is from genome assembly GCF_027744805.1 of Dunckerocampus dactyliophorus. Lineage (NCBI taxonomy): Eukaryota > Metazoa > Chordata > Actinopteri > Syngnathiformes > Syngnathidae > Dunckerocampus > Dunckerocampus dactyliophorus. The sequence goes on from NC_072825.1 coordinate 2,399,323, forward strand.
TATTTTTAGCATTTTTCTTTCACCTCATATTTGGTGTCAAATGCTGATACTATGTGGGAATGCATGAAGGTAAGTTTTGATGACTTATTGAATACTAATGTGCACATTTCTCTCAAGTGAATTCATGCTAGCACACTGCCTTTTACCACACACGTCAAACAGCCATGTCATCATCTCTCTAGGAAAAACTCCAGGCTTGAACTGGTGGATGGTGGGTCGGCATGTAACCTGCATGCATGTTCAAATAAAACCAAACCAAACCAATCGGACTGGATGGTGGAGGAATCCGGGTTTGTGTGCTGTGTGCTCCCGTATTGAAATTCTCCTTAAAGGAGGCGCCTGCACCTATAAAACGTTGGTGACACCTATAGACAATAATATAGCACATTTAAACATTTACACTCATGGATAATCAGTAGCGGCAGCATAAAACCCTCATCGGAGCATTGCTAGTATTTAGTGAATCACAATGTTTGACACCACCATTCCTTATTTTCTATTTCACTCGCTCTTCCTTTAACATCGATATTAGCGTTGCATGAAACCACTGCTTGCGTTCACTTCCTGTTTGGATCTCTAAAGCAGTCCGTTTAGCCAGCAAACTAGTCTGAATGCTATTTTTCTGTAGAATGGCATTCAATAGAGCGCAGTTCTTAGTTAATAAATACAGTCGGCCCTCGTTTATCACGGTTATTTGGTTCCAGACCCGACCGCGATAAGTGAATTTCCATGAAAAAGGTTTCAATATTAACTAGAAAAGCACTCAAGAGAGCGCAGACCTCCGCCAAGGGCCATAGTTCCCCCCATATTATGATTTACACTATCAATATTAGTCAGACATTTATTTTATTTACAAAATTTAGATTCTGTGACCATGAAAACATACCATGGAAGGGTTTGAATGACTTAAAGAATGCTAACATGCTAACGTTAGCATGCTAACACCTAGCATGCTATCACCTAACATTCATATACTGTAAGTGTCTACCCACTCATGAAAACAGCTAAAAATGCTACTATGCTAATGTTAGCGTGCTAGCAATGCTAACATACTAATGTTAACATGATAACAACTAGCATAATAGTGTTTACCCATGAAAACAGCAAAAAAATGCTCCTATGCTACTGTTAAAATGCCAACATTAAAATGCTAACACCTTGCGCAATGAACTGGGACGGCTAAATGTCCCGAACTAGCGCTCTGACCAATTTTTGCTGCGTTATATGCACAAATGCCGAAAATGGTCCTATCTCAGAAAGCCACCGGGCCCACCGGGGCAGGCAGCACAAAGACCAGCCCCCCAAGAGCCAGCCCACAGAGCCCCCCCCCCCCCCCCCCCCCCCCGGGGAGACCAGCAAGGGGCCCCTTAGAGGCAGTCCCAACCAGAAACAGGGCACCTGCAGGCAGGAGAGGACAGCCAACCCCCAAGATCAGCAAGAGATCACACCCCACTCCACACACTAGCAGGCCCACAGACGCCCCCGCAACCAGAAAGGAGCCCGCCCACAGCGGAAGCGCCAGTCCCCCACGGTTTAAATAGGGTTTTGACCAGGGGTGTCACGGGACAGCCAACTCATGAGACGAGGCGAGATTTGAACAAAAATGTAACGCTAAGCGATTTGTGAGGTTTGATTTCTTTTATGAGGCATTTTTATGATACAATGTGTTACGCTTTTGAACACGTACGGTTTTGAGAAGCCAAACTCTTAAGCGGCCCCAGCAACTCAGCGGAACTACGTTCCTCGTCACGGAAATCCCACCAGAACTGGACTCGTGGGACCGAGTGGGGGGGGTAAGTCTCTGTTGATGTACAACACTGCTGATGGGGATGTCCTACAACTTCATGTCAAAAAATCCCAACCAACCCTTTAAGAGTCCCACAGGACAGCTTGGGCTTTTGCGCTCTCGGATCTCATTCTGCAGACCCTTCTCCGGGCAGAACGGGGGGCCGGGTGGACCGGGCGGGTTACATTGGTGCTGTGGCCCGGATGAGAGTGAGGTTGAGGGGGGTGGTTGTGGCAGAGGCCAGCCAGTGTGGATGTGCAAAAGTACGGTGGTAAACCCGACTCCCTTTTAGCTCGATGGCTTGCGCTCTCAACTCTCATTCACACCCTTTTTCGAGCCACGGGTGTGCGCAGGGGTGATCCAGACGGGTTCCACATGTAGTATTGGCCTCGTCCCGCGAGCTAACAAAACACCACTTTGTGCTCTCTTGCTGGGACACCACATGGATTTAACTACGCCGTCCTTAATTTAACCACAAACAAAGTGCAACTTGAAAGGATTTAGCCAATCAATAACTAATGTCCTTATTTGCTGTAGCAGTCGGTGGTGGCGAGGAGACGGCTTTTACTTACAGGAATGGATGTCTTTTCTCAGGACCCAGAACTCGGAGTTGTCCTCAAATCTGACCAGACAGCATTGCTTGACTCCGTCCACCTGGGGTTCGGGGACGGCGGGAGGAGCGGGTGATTGACAGGAGCCTTCAACAAGAAATCACCCCCCCAAAAAAAGCACTTACCCTCTTCACATTGCCCAGGTAGAGGAGCCCATCACTCCATCTCGCCAGCACGTCATCTCCCTCGCTGACTCCCCCCATCCTGAGAAGGAGAGGCAGCCGTGCTCTGCTGTGAAAATGGAAATCCGATTTATGCGCTCAACACTTTGCTGCCACGGATGACGAGTGTGTGTGGCAGGAGTGGGGGGCGTGTTTACAACGCCGCTCTTCCCCTGGCTTGGATCTCAAGACGACCAAGACGACATCAGTTAACGGCGGGGTGGGGTGGGGGTGGGGGTGGGGGTTAAATGCCTTCCCCCCGCCCCCTCTTTTTTTGTTTTTTTTTTTTGTTTTTGTTTTTTTACAGGAGCATAGCGCCACCACAAGAAGAGCTATGAGAGCTACACAAGCTGAGAGCAGAGACAAATGATGACTGCTGCACACGCACGCACGCACGCACAGAGGCAGTCAAAGCGCTGCATGATGACTGCTGCAATACATGCAAAGATGACTTGCAGCACTTTGCAACTTCAATGTGCGAGCCCGCATCCATTCACGTCCGTTTCCGTTGCACTCCAGTCAAGAGGCTCCAGACGTAAAGGAAGTGTGTGGGGGGGAGGGGGAGGTGGAGGGGGGGGGGGGGAGCAAGGTGGCAGCTGGCCGGAGGAGGAGGAAGAGGAGGGTATACCTGCTGTCAAGTGGAACTCCTTCCTTCCCGTCGGGGTCACGCAGGCTGCATCATGTGGATCGCCGCTGCACGCGTCTGCCGAGAAAAAGTGTTTGGTGTGCGTGCACGTGACGCACGCCCCTGTCTGTCAATCCGTCAGCGAGGAGGAAGAGGACGGAGGAAGAAGACGGCGACGGTCCGTCCGTCTCTGTACTTTAGCCGTCCTCCAACCACACACGATGCTCCTTTTTGAAAAATATATATAAATATATATCGGAGTATCTGCGAGAGCAGCCTCTCCTGTATCAAACCGCCAGAGACGCCATCTTCATCATCATCACCATCCTCACCCCTGCCTCTCTCCACCGAGCGACTTGTTGTGACGCAGACATAAAACACCCAGATAGAGTGGGAGGGAGATACTGATGGAGGAGGAGGAGGGTGGAGGGGGCACCGCGCTCTCTTGAGTGATTGACCTTAAATTTGGGGAGGGGGGGTAATGGGAGCGATGGCGCGCGTCCAGGCCAATTAAGGGTCCAATTAGCGACTTGAAGCGCGTCATTAATTGGTCCGGCACGAGCCAAGTAGTTTGCAGTCGCAGCGGATGGTGGTGGTGGGATTTGAGGGGGGGGGTAAAAGTTGTCCAGGCAGGGATAATTGTCCTAATCCTTCACATCGTAATTAGTCTTTATCGCCGCCGGAGAACACGTGCTGTATCTCGTCACAACAACCTTCGTTCCTTGAACACAGCTGAATGCTTTCAAGAAAACGTGAGAGATATTCAAGCACAACCCATGCAAATGTAATTTTGGAGGCGTTATAATGACAACACGAGGTGTGCATGTGCCACAAAATGAAAATACTTGCGGAGATTTTAAAGTCACAGTCACGTGCCAGTAAACACTCACACTGTTATTTTTATGTTTGTGTTTTTTTTCTCGTCTTATTTGTTTAAGTCCCCAGGAAAGCAAGCGCGCGTGTGTGTGTGTGTGCTCCTACGGTTCAAAATGGCCCCTGGTGCCTTCTCAAGTGGTGGGGTTTGCAAGCGTGTGACCACCAGGGGGCGAGCGAGCACAAGCGGCCCATGCAAACACCTGGTCATAACATTAGGTACACCTGCTGCTGGTCAAATAGATTCGACCAGCTGCACATACTTTCTTTCTTTTTCCTGAAAATAGTCATCCTTTTGGCTTTTATATACAATACAGAGTCACGATGAAGTTGTGACCTTAATGTAAAAGCTTTGAGTGGTCATGCCTCTTTCGTTACAGGGCATTTGGGCCCATAGATTATTCCCTATGAATTCTGCCCGGCTACATGTGACATCACTGGAAAAAAAATAATTCAAGCATTTTGGCTGCCCTTTGCTGCTGTGCTTTTTGGCTAGCTAAATGTTAGTTCACTTTTGGAGGTTTTTTTAATGAAGGTTTTGCATATGCGGGATTTTTATTTGGTCCATGCTACCAGCAGATAAGTCGGGTGGGAAATATATCAAACCAATGAGTAGTAGATTGAAATTCTGTATAAAAGTGACGCAAGAGATTGGAACTGATTCCAAAATGAGCGGCAAGTACTTTGTGTTTCATTAAAATTAGGTTTTCAGGTAAAGTAAGAAGCACCCGGACATCTACTGGATATGTTTCCACTTCTGTCCTGCAGGCTGCAATAGACAAAAGTGTTGGGCCTATCTGAATACAAAAGCATCAAGTTTGGTGCTTGTGTCTCACCCAACATTACAGTAACGTTACTGACACCTAGTGACCAGTGTAGAATACTACATAGCATCACAACAGCTTTGAATGCATCTTCTGAATGCCTTACATTTGTATTTTACTTCACGTAGCCATTTTTATACTTTAAATGCTTCATTTAGGGGAAAAAAATACATAAAATTAGCTTTTATATGGATTTTTTTTTATCTAAAAGGCCATATTCATGATTTATTTTTTTGGACAAACCGTGATCGAGTGAAGCTGCAAAATTTGATGCGTGGTGTGGCGAGGGATTACTGTATTTCCTTTGGTAACATTTGAATAAAAATATAATAGGTGGGGGTGTCCAATGTGGCCCACAGCTTGTATTTTATATCTTAAAAAGAAAATGTATTCATTATTAACTCATTCAATCCCAGCCATTTTTCAAAAGTCAACCCCTTCCGTAGCGGCCATTTTAGACTGATCATTTTTTTGACTGATCTTTCACGGCACACAGAATATTGTGTTCTCTGGCTACATAAACATGGAACCTGCCAAAAGAAAGTTCATAAATACAAAGGACTTGATGGAAAAAGTCCTTTGTGCCAGTAGGTGGTGATCACATGAGGCGTGGATGTTGAGAGTGGCGTGGGAACTTTATCTCAGCCATGGGAAGGATGTACATTTTTGGGACACATCATCAGTAGTGTACCTTTGAATCAGGGGGTGTTTTGGCCTTTCAATAATAGACACCCTCATCGAAGGCGGCCAACTAGTTGTGACAGCTCAAATGTATAAACAACTATACCAACATAAACAACACAAAAATGGGTTGTTTTACATCAAAATAACAGTTTATTTACAAACATAACTGAACTGTGTGTGCATGTGTGCACATGTGTGTGTGTGTGCATGCGTAAAAATTTCCCTACAATGCGTAACCTTCTGCACGCTACAATCCTCCACGCTCTTCCACTTCCTCCTTGCTGTCATGTGTGTTTTCTCCTTTTTCCATTTCCATTCCACATGCCGAGCTCTTATCAAATGCACTTCTGCCATCTTGTGGCCGTTTTTATGGCTTGAAGCTGCTCTAAAAGTGACATCTGTTAGTGTGCAGTTGCGTCATCACCTCTTTTTGCCTCTTGCACAAAAAAAAACAACCTAAAAGACGAATACATACGTCTTTGGGATCGGGCGTCCGGGTTTATAAAAAGGTATAAATACGTCTTTGGCATCTTGTTAAATTCTATTTTTAGAATGTGCTGTGGGCCAATAGAACCACAGCAGTGGGACGCAAATGGCCCCCGGGCCGGACGGCTTCGCATATATTGACCAAGATAGACACATGGAACATTAGCTAATTGTTATGTTATTATTAAAATATTCTTCATTAGTGGCATTAATAATGTTCCCCCCCTCCAAACAGGAAAGGAGTGCATGGTAGCGGTCCTCCCTCCCACATGCAGCCCAGAGCGGCGGTGCTGTTGGCTGCAGTGACGTCACACACATGCACACCCACACACAAAGAGAGAGGGAGAGAGAGACAGAGCGAGCGGCTATCAGCTGCTCGCACAAGCACGGCGGCGGCGCAGATAGAGAGGAAAAAGGGCGGGTGAGAGTGGGTGAGGCGGAGGTCCACACCACCAGCACCGCCACTGATCTGCACCGATGGAGGAGAGCGTGTGGGCGCACGGTGGTCAAGAGCTGCCCGAGGAGCCCAGTGGACCAGCCAGCTCCAGCTCGTGAGAGTCGGGTCCATGCAGTAAGTTCAGCTGCTTCCTCCTTTTGTTTGTTTCCTTTTACCTCTTCCTCTTTTTTTTATTGGACTCGTGTCATCATCTTATCGTCTCTCTGTCACGTGCGAGTCTTTTTTGTCGTTGATTTAAGAAGCTTCAGCAACTTTATTTGGGACTTTTTTTGGACATTGTTGCCATGGTGAACATACTGCATGTGCATCACCGCCACCATGGCTGCATTCAGGAGTGGAGCCCTGATGGGGTGTGACTGTGGTGTAACCTAGTTACCGCTGTGTGTGTGTGTGCGTGCGCGCACCTTGAGTCATATGTAAGCTGTTTGCTGTGGTCACATCCAGTCATGAATAGCAGCCATTCAGAGCTGGGCCCGACCGTTGGTCCGCACTGCTCGGCTCCCTTCCAGGCCTGCACGTGGCTGTTTGACAAAATAATGTCACGAGCTTGAAAAAGAAAAAGGGAAAAAGGAGACGGATGAATGAGGGAATGAGTGTTGCGTCTGTGCGAGACTCTGCAAAGTTGGGAGGAACCAACCGGTGCGTTATTCTGCTGCGAGACCAAGCGCAGATAAAGGTCATTTCCCCCCAGGATGGACATTGGCAGGTTGTTTTTTCAGGATTCATGTTGTGCGTTCACTTACTTTCAGAAATAAAACGGAAATGTCATCGCGCACGGTGTCCTAAGGAGTGAGAAGTTATATAAATATATATTTTTAATGAGCTTCATGAGGATTCTGTCATTGCTGCTTGGTCTCCGTCTCTCTTCCTCCCCCTGGGACGGTGTTTACGAGATGTCAATCTTCATGGTCACCCAAATAGCAGCTGGGGGTGGGTGGGGAAGGGAAATGAAAGGGAGGGGTCGCTATGCAAATTCTCCGCTAAGCGCTAATAGGAGGCAGATAAGCACATCCACTGGCATGGAGTTACTGTGGTGCTTCTGCTGTGGGAGAAGCTCTCTGACCGTGCGGCCTGAAGGGGGTTTGCCATGAAAACATGATATACATTGAAATCAGTCAATAAAGAGAAGGCACAAACCCAAGATTTGTCACCTGTAGAGTCACTGAGCGATCATCTACCTTAGAGGATCTTTGTTATCTGGCTTTTTTTCATTTTTTATTTTTATAAATATGTTCATAACACTTACATTTTTTTAATGGCTAAAAAGGAGGTTAGCTTTCTGTCTAGCGGAAATCTGCTGCTGAAGAATAGATAAGAATAGATAAGAGACAAGACAAGTTCAGTGATATCTACAGTATCTATCTACCCGTCTGTCTATGCCAGTCAATATTGCCATTCATCCAGGTCATTGTATTCTCAGGTCATGTCTATTAGTAGTGTATTTTTTGCCGGGGAGTCTCCCGCGGATCGTACCGCCAATGCCGCTATTTCCGCATTTTCTTACATTCCCGCTACCCCCAGATTAGCAGTGTTTTGACCGTGATGGCGAGCCGACTCGCTGCTGCACGCGCGAGGGACTTCGAAGTCTGTAAACGTATAGACTTTGCATAAAAACGCCCACAAATGTTGCTCAGATTGAAGTTACAGATGTCCGCCATCTCCCGGTGTAAAGCATGAACTACACGAGGCACCGTATTTGCAGAAATGACCTGTTCAATTCAGAAATGCGGCTTGTCGCAGTTTTGCAACTTTGCCGCTTGAAGGGTTAGTGTGGGAGACAACATACGCGAGGGGATCATCTCCTGTCAGGGACGGAGATGATGAAGGGCAGACTCACATGCCTAGACGCCCAATGGCTATTTGCATCAGGTGATAAGCATGTGGAGGACTTGTTTTGTTGTAGCCTTGAGCAAATAATCATAGCAAGTCTATGTGCATAATTATAACTAATATTAGGAAAAATCTTATTGGAATAATGGACATAAAGCATTTTAAAAGTACAATAACAACACGTTTCTGACACGTTCATTCAGAGCAATCATTTTTGTTCTGATCCAAGGTTGAAATGAGATTTTATCATACCCGTACCGTTTTCCCAGGAAAGTCCCATATTTTTCCCTTCTTTCCCATCGCATCGTATTTTATCTGTTACTGCGGGAGACAGAGGCGACGGTATCTGCGGCAACGTATAACCATATCTCCGCTCTTGATTGCGCTAACAGAGTCTACAGCGCCAACCTCCTGGTGATATTGTACATAAACATTTACCGATGCAGTCGCCGCGCTTGAGAAACAGCGATCTGTGAGGACAATGGTGCAGCGCGTCGCCGGTGGGCAGTCGGGGGAATTTTTCCACTTATTTTCAAATGCAAATGTTGGCACGTGTGGATTTTTCATGTTAAAATTGTATTACGTCATTTAAAAACTAAAATTGCAGGTTTAGCATCTTTCAGATTGACCATAGTAAGTGAATTTTCTCTGGAAAAAAGGAACGTTAATGTTTGCATCACAGCTTTTTCCGTCTCTCCTGTCTGCAACAGCTGGCACCATGCTGCCCCGTCACATGCGAACAGGTGGATTTGACCTGCCAGGGGCGGAGTCCAGCGACGTGCCGCTTATCGCCTACCGGCTTCTGGCGCCCGACGGCGGGGGCGAGGTCCCGCGCACGCCATCTGACACCAGTGAGCCGCAGACTCGGCAGGTGAGATTTTTAATTTTTTTTAAGATGGTGTTGGGGTTCACCAACGTCCACATGGCGCCAGCAAGGACATGTGCCACATTGATATGATGTATTTATTGTTTCATGACATGACATTGACCACATCCTGATGAACCAACGCTCGGAGTCTTTGCCATCGGTTAGGGTGGAGAAGATGACGCAGGAGGAAGTTGGAAGGTTCCCTGCGTGTGTAAACTTCCCACCACCTTTCACCTCTGTTAATCTTCACCGGCTTGATGATGATGATGATGAATGCGTGTTGAGCCACTCAGAAACTTGCTGTGTTGTCGCCGCCTGAGCCTCACAAGCAGTTGGGCTGTTTTGCTAACTGATGACTCTGCAGTTTATTTACTCTAAAGGTCTAGGACTTTTTTTCTTTTAATATTTTCACTTTCTTCTGGTCAAAGTACAGCTGATTTTTCTATTTCTTCTGTTTTTGGGTTTTTTTTTTCCAACTATTTCAACTTTCTTCTTGTAAATTTTCTTCTCATAATTTTGACATTATTCCCAGAATATTTTGACTTTCTTCTCATAAAATTACAGATATTTTTTCTATTCATTCAGAGTTTTTCTTCTATTTCTCCTCCAGTTTATTTACTCTAAAGGTCTAGGACTTTTTTTCTTTTAATGTTTTGACTTTACTCTGGTAAAATTACAGCTGATTTTTCTATTTCTCTAAGTTTTCTTCTCGTACTTATGACTTTATTCCCATAATATTTTTACTTTATTTTCATAAAATTACAGGATTTTTTTCTATTTATGCTGGGGGGGTTTTATTTCCAACTATTTCAACTTTTTTCTTGTAAATTTTCTTCTCATATTATGACTTTATTCCCATAATATTTAGATTTTACTCTCGTAATACTATAACTATAATATAACTTTTTTCCACTACCTAATTTCCCCCAAATTCCAATTGTATTCTCTGTTTATAATAATAGTATGGCTTTTTTTTAAGTATTTTTTCTTTAATACAGTAGTTCAACTTTATGCTACTAAAATGACGTTATTTTTGCTGGGTTTTTTTTTTTTTTTTTTTAGTTTTCTTGTTAAATTATATTTTCAGAATGTGCCGGGGGCCAATGAAAAAACAGCCAAGGGCCACTGGACTAATGTGATGCAACTTGCTAATGTTGCATTTATGTTGCTAAAAGGATGAAAGTTTCATGCGGGAGCCAAGAGAACGAGTATTTCCCCAACTTAACCTCCCGACCCAGCCGCACATGACCCGCACGCGCCTTTTGCGTTAGCTAGGAAGAACTCCTCGCCACAAACGCTCTTCTTCCTCCTCGTGTGCGCTCAGCTGGGCCTGTCAGCGCAGTAAATAATGTATGTGGCGGGCGCGGACGTTGTGCTCACAGCAGTATCTGGTATCGATGCGGCGCCTCACGGGACTGACTGTCAAACGCAATCCAATGCGGCCTCTTGTTGGGCTTTAACGAGGTCGTGAAAACCTACTAATGACTTTTATCGGACAAAGCTTGGCATTTTCACTCGGGCCCAATCGCCAACCGATGTGGATTTTTTGGGGGCCAGTGCGGATTCCAATAATAGTGGAATAAAATTGTCTCATTAAATATTTACGTTTTTCAATGAAAGAAAGAGGAATTAGTTGCTGTTTGACGGCTGAAACACTCGTTGCAAAGATAGAAATTGAAGGCAAAGTGAGAAACAGAATCACGTCTTCAGTGAAGGTCAAAAGTAACCTTAAATGTTCATTTATGCACTTTCCTTCCCCACCGATATGTATTCAGAATGCTTATACTTGTATGCACGGAAAACTGTAAAAATGTCTTTTAACATTGTTTTTAGACGGGTGATGTCGCTGACTTTTTGTAACTTGCAGTAGCAAGCTAGGCTTTTTTGTTGGACGCTAAGTACGTTTTGTGATTAAAAATACATTCAGCACGCAGTTGGACTCGCGCAGTGTATTAATAACACAGCAAGACGTGCGTCACATTGTATGCTAACGGGAAAATGTACACAAACCGAGGCGAAATTTTGATGCACATTTTTGACGTTAACTGTCAAACACGCTAACCAGGGCGGACGCTAACCGAGGTTCCGCTGTAAATGCATTTTATTAGTGAAAAATGAGATAAGTGTCGTATAATTGGCTGATTATAGCCAATTATATTATAGCCAATAATCGTCCAGCACACTATTTGTCATAAAAGCAGCTTCACGGGACAGGAATGAGCAGGTTTTGCGTAACGACAACTTAGAGCTTTTAGGATGCTGCATGGTTTCTAAAAAGCATTTCTGGTTTATTCCATAAAGGTCGGGGATCAGCCTGCAGCAGCTTGGACTTAAAAGAGAGCAGATAGCAGCTCCTATTCCATGAAAGTCGGAGGAGAGGAGCAGGGAAGAAGGAAGGAAGGAAGGGGTCACGCTTTGGGAACACCCCAATGGTTATCTTAAAATACAACTTTCGAAGGTGTGCATATAAATGTGTGACTCCCCCGCCTGTTAGCAAACCTCAACATGACTTTCGTGAAGCAAAACATGACTTCTGTTTGGGTTTTTTTGGTGCCCAGAGGCCCAAGTGCGGACGTGCGGACTTCCTGCCCGTTGCTTATTCTCATCGCGTCCAATAGCTGGCCTTCACGTCTGACGTGGCTTCCTCTTGTGATGGAAGAAGGAGAACAGAAGAGAAATAGCTTCACAACACCGCAGCGCGTCCTGTTTCCTGCGTTTGTGTCGGCTTGTGATGAACTTCCTGCCGGGAGCTGGGGGGGGGGGGGCACGCCAGTAAACAATATGTCTATGACAGCGGTTGTTTGTAGTGGGGAGGTTAGCTTATTTAGCTACGGTAGAGGGTTTACTGTATATCAGGGGTCCCCAAACGTTATTTTAGCGAGGGCCACACAGTGAAACATGAAAGGATGCCACTTGGATATTTAGTAAAGCAGCACATGTACTGTAGATATGCTAACAAGTTCTGTATAGTTCATTGGATATTTAGTAAAGCAGCACATGTACTGTAGATATGCTAACAAGTTCTGTATAGTTCATTGGATATTTAGTAAAGCAGCACATGTACTGTAGATATGCTAACAAGTTCTGTATAGTTCATCTCAGCTTTGACATGTACAGGAAGTGAAAATACCCATTATTA